>NC_135784.1:306031927-306331927 GCF_051106095.1 Pogona vitticeps
TGACAAACACAGGCTTCTGCTCTTCCCCCCTGGAGGTCTATACAGCCATGCCCTGCTTGATGATTACCCCGTTTAATGATGAATCCACTTCACGATGATGTTTTTGCAATCACAAAAGCGATTGCAAAACGATGTTTGAATGGTGTTTTTTCACTTAGCAATGATCAGTTCCCTGCTTCGGGAAGCGATTTTTCACTGAACGATGTTTTTTCAACAGCTGATCGGCAGTTTTCAAAATGGCCACCGACTGTCAAAATGGCCCCCCACTGTTTTTAGGAGGCATTTTTCGCAAGACAGGCACTGGAAAATGGCCGCCCTATGGAGGATCTTCGCTTTACGATGAGGTATTTTGCCCATTAGAATGCATTAGCCGGTTTCTAATGCATTCTAATGGGCTTTTTAATTTCGCTTGACGAGGATTTCACTTAACAGCGATTTCAACGGCACGAATTATCCTCGTCAAGCAAGGCACCACTGTACCATTCTGTAGGACTCTTAAGGAGGGTCAAGCATTCATTTATCTAACCCGACACTCCGGACCTTTGAGCTTTTGGCACTATTGCAACTCTATGTAACAGAGCACCCAGTGTTTTCCTTTACATTTAGAGGTACAGTCAACCCTCGACTTACAAACGGCCCCACATACAAACTTTTCAATTTATGGACGGCTTCGTTTGCAAGCCAATGCCATTTTTTGTGAATGGAGCTGTTCATCGCCTTCGGAGCTCTCAAAGGGCTTTCCTCCGACATCGGAGGAAGCCCTTTTTGAAAGCTCTGAAGGCAAAAAGGCAGGGAGAAACGGTAGGAAATTTGAATTTCCCACCCTTTCTCCCTGCCTCCCTGCTTCGGAGCTTTCAAAGGGCTTCCTCCGATGTCGGGGGAAAGCCCTTTGAGAGCTCCGAAGCTGCTGATCGCAGCAGCGGGGACCCTCAGGGAGGTCTCCCATGGTGGCTGGAATGGATTAACGGGGTTTCAATGCATTCCTATGGGGAATGGGAAATCGACTTACGAACTTTTCAACTTATGAACGCTGTTCCGGAACGGATTAAGTTTGTTAGCCAAGGATTGACTGTATCCTATTGAGAGGACTGTGCCTCCTCTCAACATAAGAAGAGCCCTGCTGGATCTGGCCAAGGGCCCATCTGGTCCAGCTTCCTGTATCTCACAGTGGCCTCACCAGATGCCTCAGGGAGCACACAAGACCATTAGAGACCTGTCTCCTGTCTCTTACTCTGTCATATTGTCAGTAGCAGGCAGAAGACATTTGCACATGATTCTTTTTTTTTTTTTTTTGCACAGCTGTTTTCCTCTCCAGACCTTGTTAGGTTTTAAATCCCTGCAACGCTTGCAGTATCCAGGCAACTTCAGTGGTTGCTGTTACCGAGGACCTCATAAATAAGTTTGCAATATACCTGCCAGTCACCTCAGATGAAAAATATGGCATGGGCCTGAATAAAAGATTGTAGGTTGGTGTACCTTTTCAGAGATAAGGAATCTTACGACGTTTCCATGTATTTCAAGACTATCAGGCAATACATTTTGTTCTTGCTATGTCTAGGCGCTGTTTTTTCTTCTCTTCTCTAAATCCATTGAGTTAACCCGTCAGTGCTATCAGTCAGCTGGACCTGCACGGAGAAGTGCTTGACTTTAAATCAACACAATGTGCTTTTTGAAACTGCAAGAAGACCTTTAATCCTTCCCAGAGCATTTTTGCCTAAAGGAAATATCCCCCACATGCTAGAGAGTGTGCAGATGGACAGACCGACTTTGCTGTGCCCATCCAGATTCAGCTCCGAACTATACATTGGATCTAATGTTGATGGAGCCTCTTGGTTACATCAGAGATGAGTGGATCTCCTGCATCGGGGAAATGAAGGAGCCTGTTTTGAGATCTTACACTGAGCAAAACATTCTGGCTTTAAAATGCTACACAGGAAGAAGGACATAGAAAAATGGAATAATGGAATTGGAAAGGGGACTCTAAGGCCATCATGTCCAACCTCTGTGCTCAATACGGGAATCCAAATCAAAACAGATCTGATAAATGGATGTTCAGTTTTCTTTTGAAGGCCTCCCACATCGGAACACTCGCCACCTCCCAAGGCAATGGGTTACATTGCCATACTGCTCTAATAGTTAGAAAGTTTTTTTTCCTGATACCTTTGAAGATTCTCAGTCATCCAGGTGTAGTTATCTGTAAGTTGAGTCATGGCAACTGGACTTATTTCTTCTTAGGTTGAAAAGTTTTGTGACTCATCCAAGTAGCTTCTTCAATCTGAGGAGAGTTTGTAGGAGTTGGTAGGAGATTCCTGATATATCCTCCACGTTGGTTTTACTTCCCCCTGGTCTGAATAGGCTTGTTAGAAGGACAAAGGACTGGGGTGATGGATAATCCCACTTCTGGAGTTGTTCCCCACCCATTGTCATGGGTCATTAATAGTCGTTAACAGTGGTCTTTCTGGTGTGAATATCAGAAATTGAATTTTTCCTGACATTCCTCCTAAATCTGGCTTCCTGTAGCTTGAGCCCGCTGTTGTGTGTCCTGCATTCTGGGTTGACTTAGAACAGATCCTGCCCTTTCAAGTATTTGAAGAGTGCTGTCCTATCTCTCCTGAGTCTTCTTTTCTCAAGGCTAAACACTCAGTTCTTCCAGTCTTTCCTCATAAGGCATTGTTTCCAATTCCCTGATCATCCCTGTTGCCCTCCTCTGAACTTGCTCCAGTTTGATGTATTTGCAAAGGCTTTCACGGCCGGGATCTAATGGTTGTTGTGAGTTTTTCGGGCTCTTTGGCCGTGTTCTGAAGGTTCTTCTTCCTAACGTTTCGCCAGTCTCTGTGGCCGGCATCTTCAGAGGCTCTGTCCTCTGAAGATGCCGGCCACAGAGACTGGCGAAACGTTAGGAAGAACAACCTTCAGAACACGGCCAAAGAGCCCGAAAAACTCACAACAACCATTGCTCCAGTTTGTTAGCATCCTTCTTATAATGAACTGTTCAGAACTGGTCGGTGTACTTGAGATGAAGACTAAACAGTGCTGTAAAGATGAGGGCTAGCACTTTGTAGGATTTTGAGACTATACTTCGGTTAATGCATCCTAAAATATTATTGGCCTTTTTTGCAGCTACATTGCACTGTTGGCTCATAATCAGCTTATGATGTTCAACAATGTCAGGATCCTTCTGACTTTTAGTATTTTTGAGCCAAGTATTCCCCAAGCAGATTACTTAGAATGCATTAGGATTTTTTCCCCTTGTTGTAGAATTTTGCGTTTATCCCTGCTAAATTTCATTCTTATATTTTCATAGAATCATAGAAAAGTGAAATTGGAAGGGCCTACAAGGCCCTCAGGTCCAACCCCCTGCTCAATGCAGGAACACAATGAAAATACATCTGCCAGGGGATTATCCAAGTTTTTTTCCGAATGCTTCCAGTGTTGGAGCACTTACCAACTCCCGAGTTAACTGGTTCCACTGCCGTACTGCTCTAACTGTTAGGACATTTTTCCTGTTATTCATCTGAAATCTGACTTCCTTTAACTTGAGCTCATTGTTATGTGTCCTGCACTCTGAGATGATCAAGAACAGATATTGCCCCTTCTCTGTATGACAGCCTTTCAAATATTTGAAAAGTGCTATTGTATCACCCTTCAGACTTCTTTTCTCAAGGTTAAAGATGCCCAGTTCTTTCAGCCTTTCCTCATAAGGCTTGGTTTCTAGCCCCCTGATCATCCTTGCCACCCTCCTCTTCCAATTTGTTAGCATCCTTCTTGAAGTCTGGTGTCCAGAACTGTACACAATACTCAAGGCGAGGCCTAACCACTGCTGGATAGAGGGGGACTAGCACCTTGTGGGATTTGGAAAGTATAATTCTGTTAATGCAGCCTAAAATAGCATTTGCCTTTTTTGCAGCCACATCACCCTGTTGGCTCATATTTAGCTTGTGATCTACGATAATTCCAAGATCCTTTTCGCTCATACGTAGTTTTACTGAGCCAGGTATCCCACATCTTGTAACTGTGCAATTGGTTTCTTTTTCCAAGGTGCTGTATTTTACACTTATCCCTGTTGAATTTCATTCTGTTTCATTCAGCTCACTGCTTCATTCTATCAAGGTCATTTTGAATTTCGTTTCTGTCTTCTAGGGTAGTAGTTATTCAGTCCAATTTGGTATTATCTGCAAATCTGACAAGCATTTCCTGCACTCCCTCATCCATGTCATTAATAAAAATATTGAAGAGCACCGAGCCCTGGACTCAGCCTTGGGGTACCCTACTTGTTACCTTCTCCCAGTTAAAGAAGGACCCATTAATCATCACACTCTGAGTATGGTTCTGTTGCCAACTGTGTATCCACCTGACACTTGATCTATCCAGCCCATACCTAGTTAGCTTGCTAGTCAGGATATCATGGGGCACTTTGTCAAAAACTTTGCTGGTCAAGATATACTACATCTAGAGCATTCCCTCTGTCTATCAGGGAGATGACCTGATCAAAAAATGAGATCAAATTAGTTTCAACAGTAAGGACAAGCACTTGCTTTTCCAGGTGCTCTAAATTTATTTATGACTTCTATATATCTGGACGGACATACTGGCTGAAATCCTGTTGCAGTTGGTGTAGCATGAAGTCACACTTGCAGAGGTGTACAGGAGGTTACACCAAGATAATCTGCATGTTTGACTGTAAAACTAGTTGTTGAGCAGACTGCACAACGGACCACATAGCAAAATATGCAGCTGCTTCCTAGATAAGATTTCCACCTTGATGCAAATTTCATCATGTCTTGCACAACTTCAAGATACGCAGGTGTAGCTATGCAACAAGATTTCAGCCAAAGGTGCTGCTTCTGTGCACAAATCAGGCTGACATGCCATTATAGAGTTTCCCTTCCAAAAATCCTGGAGACATTTGTGCACGGGAAGTTAAAACTTCTAAGACTAGGATTCAAGGTCCATTTGCCAACTCCCAGTCCTTCATAGCTGGACTTCACCACGTTTCAAAACCCCAGCACCTACAAAACATGATTGATATGTCTGCCCATGAATCTCTGTGCATGTTCATTTTCAGTGTGAAGATGGCTGTGAAGACTCATTTACAACTGGCCTCTCCCTCAAGAGAGCAGCAATAAGAGAAGCTGTTTGGAAAATGCCTGGGGAGGGAGGCATTTTGAGGGGGGGGACTACCTAACACCACACTGTTGTTGCTGTTTAGTCATTTAGTCGTGTCCGACTCTTCATGACCCCACGGACCAGAGCACGACAGGCCCTCCTGTCTTCCACTGCCTCCTGGGGTTTGGTCAAAGTCATGTTGGTCGCTTCGATGACTATGTCCAACCATCTCATCCTCTGTCGTCCCCTTCTCCTCTTGCCTTCACTCTTTCCCAACATCAGGGTCTTTTCCAGGGAGTCTTCTCTTCTCATGAGATGGCCAAAAGATTGGAGCCTCAGCTTCAGGATCTGTCCTTCCAGTGAGCACTCAGGGTTGATTTGCCTTCAGAATGGATAGGTCTGTTCTCCTTGCAGTCCAGGGGACTCTCAAGAGCCTCCTCCAGCACCACAATTCAAAAGCATCAATTCTTTGGCGCTGAGGGATAAACAACCTCCTTGCCCAGCTTGCTTATATGTTCCAGAGAACATGTGCTTTGCTTTTATGGATGACAGTCATTCATCCACATTAAGAATGCCAAGAGCGCTGCTGAATATATTCTTCTGGTAACATTTAAAGCCTGAATGTCTTTCACTCTGGTTTCTCTTCACATTCCCTTCAAACCACTGGACCAAAATATTGGCTCATTTGGAACATGGATGTGCATGGTTAATTTGTGGCTTGCTGGGAAGTGTGTATCTAAAGTGTGTTTAGGAGGACATCCTCTCCAGCAGCAGGTCACCTAGGCAACAGCAGCTGTGTGGCCTTCTGATGATCAACGCCAATTATTTCTGAGGATAGACAGCCATCTGTTTCATAGCAATCGCTGCTAAAGCCAGAAGGCGGCTGGCATTTGTGAGAGATGTAAACAGACCAGAAAGTCATCCGTGGCTTCATGGGATGGCAGGAGAGGAATTGTACCATGACACAGTTTCTTATCTCCATTATTTTGTCAAATTCCATTAGGAGGCAGCTCTCCATGGGAAGATAAACACAGTTCCTTTTTCTGATAATGAATGAAATATGGTCAGATTCATAGACTTCATATTTCAGCTCTTCTATGTGCTGTGCCACACTGTCCCCCCCCCCCCCTTTCCACATAATTTGATATGAATTAGAGAAAGAGAAGTCTGAAGAATGGCATTAGCTGATGAAGCTCTGACATGGGCAATACCTTTACTGGGACCAACCAAAAAGTTGCAAATACAGTGGTGCCCCGTATAGCGAGGGTTAATCCGTTCCGGATTAACCCTCGCTATACGGAATCATCGCTAAACGGGTAGGGGAAAGGTATTGGAACGCATTAAACTTCATTTAATGCGTTCCAATACCTTCGTTACTTACCCGTTCAGCGAGGATTCCAGGTGCCGGCAGCCATTTTCGCGCCTTCGCTAAGCGAGGGCAGGGCGCGAAAACGGCTGTCGGCAGCCATTTCCGGGCTTCCGGCGGCCATTTTGGAACCGCCGATCAGCTGTTCGGCGGCTCCAAAATGGCCGCCACAATACCCGATCTTCGCAATGCGGGTTTTCCCCATTGCGAAGATCGGGTATGTTTCCGTATAGCGATCCCGAAAAAGGGATCGCTATACGGAAACATCGCTATACGGTGCACTCATTAAGCGAGGCACCACTGTATATATAATAAACAGAGTAGGCACATTTGAATCAATGGAGCATAAGATGCAACATTAAGCACTGGGGTGCTTCAGCAAATGTTAGTGCCTTGACATTGGTTGAATGAACAGCAGGTTCAGCACACACAAGAAAAGTTAGCAAAGAGGTGGCCCAGAGAAGGCTCCTTAAGATGAAGTGCATAATATGAAACAAAACTGGCACTTGATTTTGAGAATGCATATTGTACAATGGTACGATTCTCGGTTCCACTATATGGCATAGAATCTCAAACCTTAACAAGGTTACTGTAAAACAGCTAGAAGGTCTTGAACCAAGAATTCATCACGGGTTGCTAAGAATTTCCTGGATCGAGAAGTTGACCAACAAAGCATCAAAGCAAATCAATAAAATTAAAAAAAAAATCGTCAGATTATATAAATGCAGAAAGTTACAGTACATCAGTCATACTGGCACCTGAGCAGTAGTTGATGGCACTGAAACCAGCAAATGGTTAAAGCTGATCGGTCAGCATTAAAGAAATGAGAAAAGAAATGCATGAAGTAGAAGAACGCTTTGGCTGAAGAACTTGGGAGCACAATTTGGAAGGGGCACAACATAAATGGCTTAGAGCTGTCACATCCAAAAGGTAAAATAGACAGGGTGATGCCTAACCTTTAAGAGGAGAGGAATGGGAAGAAAAGAAAGAAAAGGAGAAAGATAGTGAGAAAGAACTATATCCTGAGGACCCAGCACCTTTGGATGGAGAAGATTCCGTGTTCTATCTCTGGCAGCCCCAGGTAGAGCTGGAGAACATTTCTCAGCACCTGGAGATTATCTTCTGTCACTGTCATCTGGGACAGGTGAGCTCTTAGTGTTCAGCAACATTTTCAATGGCCTCTCCATGTGAACACAGAAGTGACAGAAAGATAATTTATTATTTCAAAAGATCTTAGATTCTGCTTAGACCAAGATGTGGAGATACATGTTGCTCAAAATTTCTCGGTTTTTCGACAGGTAGACAGAGAGATATTTGTGGAGGTAGGAATCTGGATAGGTCCAGAGGAAGGTTGGGAAGGACAGACATTTCCCTTCTCTGCAGTGGATAATTTGATGAGCTGATGGTCTACCTTGGCATACTTCCCTGAACCAGGTGTTCGCTTCAGAGAAGGGCAACTTCTCTATAGTAGAGAACATGTTATGGAGGCAAATCCCCCAATTTCATTCTCAGCAGGATCTCTACATAAAGCTAGGAAAGGTTCCTGACTGAGACACTAGAAAACTTCCATCTATCAGTATTGAATCCATTTAAGGAATGTGCTTCAGGTTTTGGGGTTTATTTGGAGAACAAAGCAAAGCAGGGGTTTTTGTCTATTTCTCAACTGGTCCAAAGCAAATTGAAGAAGCCCCAAACAGTGCTCAAATCAGATTCTTCCTCCCCAAATACTGATTTTTTTACTTTGTCACTTTGGATGTTACAAATCAAGCCATGTGAGAGAAGCTCAAGGCTCAGTTTCTGCCATTAGAACCTCTGCTCCCAATCCAAATGTAGTAGTCTGGGAAAAAAGAAAAGAAAGAAGAGATTTGCCTTCCCACCTTCAGAAACAAAAACTGCTGCTGCTGCTGCTGCCGCCGCCAATTTTCTGGACTGTGCCTGGATCAAAGACTTGTGTCCTCCACAGGTTTCCTTTCCAAAGATGAGGAGATGAGCATAAGCGGGACAAATAGTGCATTTGCAGGGCATATCAGAGATATGGGCTATCTGCAGGTTTCCTTCCAGAGGATGCAGAGATAACTATAGGCTGGGCAACAACATCCACCCGGTGTGGTGGATCTGCAATGTTGGCATCGTCATCATCTGTCATTTCATGTTGAGATAACTGACAGCAGGGCGACAGCACCTAATTAACACGGAATGCATTCATCGAAGGACACAAAGTGGCTAAGGAGTAAATTGCATGGTTCCGGAAGGAAGGAAGGAAGGAAGGAACTGATGTTGGAGGAAGGAAGGAAACTGGGTGGGGGGAGGGGTTGGCAGGATTTTGCATAATGGAGGTCAAGCGGCAGTTGATGGCTCCATCCCAGCTCAGAGCTGTTTCAGGGTTTTTCTTTCCTCTATTCAGACTCATATAAATTACTTTAAAATCTTTGGGTACAAATTGACTCGGATGTACTGCAACTTGGCTTGAACTGAACTGGCTGTGATTTTAAAGACATTTCAGAGCATTTGAAATCTAAAAATGGTAACATTGCCTTTTACTAGTAACCCGCCTACCTCTGTGATAGGACCTGCCGTATAAAATGTCCAGCCTTTCCATATCTTCTTCATCTCTGCAGCATTTTGATGAGGGAAGGAGAATGTTCCCTTGTGAACTTTCAAGACAGACGGTGATGGGTGGAGGATGCCTTCTTACGTAGAGTGTTTCTATGACTACAGCCAGGTGCAGATGCTGGGAAGAGACTAGTTTTTCTTAGCATCAGTGTCCCTCCTGGACCGATTTCTGGTGCTTTTCTCACTACTGTACACATTGATCATCTTCTGAAATACCCTATGTTCTCATCTAGGGCATAATGTGGAACATCAGCATTTTCAAACATGTTCCCCTTGGATTTCAGTGTTGGACTGACCAACACACACACACACACACACACACACACACACACAAAGAGGCATACTTTGGTTTATGAACACCTCGGTTAGCGTAATGAAGGAAAATCCATTGAAAATAATGCCTCTGTGTTTCGGTTTATGAATTTTTTGCAATACAAAAAGTCCCGGAGAACGCATTAAATTCATAAACCGAGGTACCACTGTCTTTTAAAGACTTTACTCCACTTTACACATGTTAATCTCTTTTTTAAAATATTTGGAAGCATTTGTTACTTTTAATAACCATCATCAAGACTGCTATCCATCAACCCCCAGGAGTGTCAACAACCCTTAACAGCTACTGATCAATCAACAGCACAGGAGGCTTTTTTGCATTTCCATCACACATGCCACCCCAAGTTTGTATCCATGGCACTATATGACGGTGACACGCATTGCATCTGAAGAAGGAGACTGCGCTCCCTGAAAGCTAATGGTGGATGAAATCTATTAGCCTGCAAATCCTTTTGGGGTTGCATGATTATGCACTAGCCAGCTGTTCATTGTGCAGTTGGCTGTGACCTGGGCACACAATCAACCATGTTCACCATGCGGTGAACTATTGGCAAACAACAATAAACGTTTGTGTGATTGCCCTTCTAACATGTGGCAAAATGGAATAAGATTATTTCCTTAATAATCTGGTACCTTGTTTTCATTGTGATGAGCTAACACAGCTGAGGCTCCAGTACTTTGGCCATCTCATGAGAAGAGAAGACCCCCCTGGAAAAGACCCTGATGTTGGGAAAGTGCGAAGGCAAGAGGAGAAGGGGATGACAGAGGACGAGATGGTTGGACAGTGTCATTGAAGTGACCAACATGAATTTGACCCAATTCCGGGAGGCAGTGGAAGACAGGAGGGCCTGGCGTGCTCTGGTCCATGGGGTCACGAAGAGTCGGACATGACTTAATGGCTAAACAACAACAACACAGCTATCCCACTGAATATAACTTGTTTTCAAGCAAGAATCATTATTCTGCAGCAGGCAAAATTGCAAAATAATATTCTGCATTAGGCAAGAATGGGCAACACAGATTAATCCCCAGCAGTCAAATTTAGCATTGTCTCTGATCCTGTCTACCTCCCAGCTGCCGAAAAGGCACTGCAGAAAATCAGTGGATGTGCTCAGCATCCATTTGGATGTAACCATGACAGTGAGTTCAGTGAAGAAGCCCTACAATGACTAAAATACCCCCACAAAACCCTTTCTCTAAGGACCATTCTGGCTCTACAAGAGACTTTTCCCCCATCAATTTAACAGTTCATTTTAAATGTTCATGCTTTAGGCTTGCTGGCACTTCTCAATTGCCTCGATTTTGACAGAAATGTTGTAAGCTGTCAGCTGTCAAATCCCAAATGCCATTGCACTTCATCTATCAAACCAAGTCAAATATTAAATGCCATTGCATGCTACCAGTCTCATACTGGGAAGGACAAAATTGTATTGCAAGTCAATGATCCTGTATGGTCAAATACCAAATGCGAGAATCGAATATGAAAGGCAAATGCCAGATAGGCTGCAATCAAATGTTATCAGGTTTCAAATGTCCATCTCAAATAAATGTCCATCTCAAATATATATATAAATAAAAATCCAGGAACAAATTTATTTGGGTACTAGACATGAATAGGCGCATGGTAGACGTCAATCCACAGTTCTGTGTCAATCTTTACCTGCTCTGGTGTGAAATTTCCTGCCCAACCAGATGGTTTGCAAGAAGTGAAACACATAATAAATGTGTCTGGATCGACACAACCTTTGCACTGTTTTTACGCTTTTGCTTTTTATGCCCTTTGGAGAGGCGAGAATCCATAGAAGTAGGATGCTCTTTAAATCCAAGACAACTGTAGAAAATCTCCGGAATAAACAGTCGCCCAAAAGGCATATGTGTAATCAGTTTTCTGGGAAAGAGATTTCTGCTACAATTCTTTATTTTCTTTTTTTTCCCAGCACTGATGTAACTTGAGTGGAATTACCTCTCACTGCACTGTGCTACTCACTGGGGGAAAGTGAGATTAGAAGTTTGCAGATACTGAAGGGAATCCGGGTTGATTAAAAGTAGTAAATAAATCCCCAAACCAATTCTCTCCCTTCCTCCAGAAGCCTCTTCCTTTCTTCTGTTTATTTTCGTACACATAGGAGATTAAGGATCGCCAGAACTTAATTGCGTGGGAGAAAGGCGAGGACTGTAAACCCCTTCCTCTGTCTCAAGATGTAACTGATAAAAAAAGAGATTTTCTGAGCTCTTTCACCGGTACATTTCCTGCTATCTTCTTCACATTGTACGGAGTGTTTACACCAAACAGAACATTTTTAATGATAGACATAAAGGGAAAGGATATGGGGGAATTTACATCTGCATAAGCTACCTGTCATCTTGCTTTTTAATTAGATTTACAGACACACCCTCAACCTTTGTGTTTAAAATGTATCTGGAACTTAAAGTAACATTTCTAATGTTCTTACAGTTTGTTTCAAGCTCAGCTTCAGTCTCAGGATGTAAAGGGGGAGGTTAGAAGATAAAAAGTGGCACAGAGGCTGAAAAGCTCAGTGAATTATTTTGGTTTATGCTTCTTTTCAGATCCTGAGATTAAAAGCATGGTGTTTAGGAAGACACAGTGAAGTATGAATCCAAGGCCTTCACAGTCAATGAAAGGTAAAGGTAAAGGTTCCCCTTGACAATTTTTGTCCAGTCGTGTTCGACTCTAGGGGGCGGTGCTCATCCCTGTTTCCAAGCCATAGAGCCAGCGTTTTGTCCGAAGACAATCTTCCGTGGTCACATGGCTAGTGAGACTTAGACACGGAGCGCTGTTACCTTCCCACCGAAGTGGTTCCTATTTATCTACTTGCATTTGCGTGCTTTCAAACCGCTAGGTTGGCGGGAGCTGGGACAAGCGACGGGAGCTCATTCCATCGCATGGATTCGATCTTATGACTGCTTGGTCTTCTGACCCTGCAGCACAGGCTTCTGCGGTTTAGCCCGCAGCGCCACCACGTCCCTTAATCAATGAAAACAGAATACCAAAAGGGAGATGATAGCGTTGAACACTAATGGACTAGTTTTGCATGCGGTATCTTGTGGGTTCTGCCCCCAGCACCACCACCATTTTAAAGGATTAGAGAGCAAGAGGAGCAAGAATCTCTGCCAAGATTCATTTTCAGCTTGAGAAGAAAGTACTATGCAGTGTTGTCATTAGGGTGAGACAACTATGGCTTCATTAAGATCACATTGCAAACTTTTTAAAAAATTATTTTATAGGTTACGTGTAGGGATAGGGGACAGGGGACATGGGATTGAACAGGGGTTGTAAATCAACATGAACATTTTACAATAGTCATTCTTATCTATTACATTCCAAAGATACATATGTTTCCGGTGTAACTGATTTATAATGCATATTCTGTTTCTAAATTGATCTTAGGCTTTCAATGATCAAATATTCATTTGCATTCTATTTCCAAGCCAATCGTAAAATTTATGCCAACAGTCTTCATGGTTTGTATTTCTTGCTGAGTCTAGCCATTCTAGTAGGTTGTCCATTCCTGCTGTATCCAGGATTTTTGATATTAACTCATCTTGAGATGGATTCTCCAGGTCCTTCCAATGTTTAGCAAAAAGAATTCTTATAGCTGTCAAGATATGGATAACCAAATAATTTTTTTCATTGGATCTATTGAATCCAGGATTATATTTAGAAGGGAAAAATTTAGGGGTTACAATTATCGGAATCTCTAAAACCACTTGCAAAGGCATTTCAACCCTTTCCCAGTATTTTGGGGTTTCTTTTTGCAACTTTCCACTGGCTACTGGAGCACATCAAAGAAGGTCAGAAGAAGGTCAGTCCATGCTTTTAAGACCACAACAGAGCCTTTGATTCTATGGTTCATAAGAAGCTGGTGCATATCCTGTATTACAATCAAGAGGCAAAAGTGTGAATTTCTACATGGAACTTTGCTTGTGCACAAAATTGGTAAAGCTTTGTAAGTTCTCACCAAACTTTGAACCTCTGCCATTTCTTCCCATCATTCTCTGACCAAAGATGCATGCAGCCCATTATCCTCTTTTGAGGTATGGCCAGATGACCTTCTTGAAAGCTCCTAAATAGGTCATCATGACAACCATTCTTCCATATCTTTCACTCCCAGCCTCTGGTGATATTCAGAGGCAGCCTATTCAAGGAATGCAAAATAATTTTGTTGGAATTCTTTTTGAAATCATGCATTCCTCACCTTCCGAGACTTATTGAACTGATGTCTTAACCCTTATCAGCCTCTCTTCTCCACTGAATCTGCAATGCCTATTTTGCAAGCCAGGTGATCTGGAAGGACAACAGTCACAAGATCTGGTTAGATCTTTTATTTCTTCTCCAGTTCCCTAAATTTTGTCCCATTTAGCCTGGTGACGCGTTTGGGAGAACTCAAAAGCCTCTGTCATGGTTTACTGAACTGCGAATTTGCGAATTACGAGGCTGAGATGGGCCCCAATCTCCCTGGGATCTGCGTTCAGGTTACGTCTGGCAATTGGTGATGCCAATACAGTCTTGCAAATGGAGTTATAATATTGTACATAGAAACCAACCAATTCCTGCTGGAATGGTGACCATTAGTGGTAAGATTAATTCAAATGGAATAAGAATCTCCCACAGTCTATTTGTTTCCTCTTAATAATTTTGATGCTAATGCCAATTTTTGGCCATTCGGAGAGAGTTTTTATTTTTATGGGTGCTCATTTGATGCTTATTTACACACAATAAAGAAGTCGTGAATGAGGGTTGTGCAGTAATTAAGTTCCATCTCTCCTGTCCATTTCTTGAACATGAAGATAATTGCCTTCAGCTCCTATAAATTGCAAGCTGAACTCTGCCAAGCAATAAACATAGTACTGTATCTTAGTAATTGTCTATTGACTGCACTTTCCAGTAAGAATTAATTTTCAATTACAAAACTTACTTCTTTCCAGGATCAGGCCAGGAACTCTCTAATTGAACTGACAAATACCAGGCAAAAAATTGTGTTCCGTATCAACTAAGGATGTGCAGTAGCACCACAATTTGGATTCGGAGTTTGGATTTGGAATTACAGCTCTTGGCATTCTGAATTTTACAAATTTGGAACTTCCAGATATCTGGAACTCTCTTACAGTCAATATGCATGTTATAGAGTCATAAATACAAGCTTTTTGCTTGCTGGCCAGGGCCACCATTTCAGGACAGAACAAATGCCTGTTCTTCCTTTATGGAATCCCACATCCACCTAGACTGTCCACATCACACCCTCCATCATGTGCAACAAGCCCTGGGACATTGGGTAAGGATGCCGGTCTCCCCATGAAGGATCTGTGTTACACTCTCAAAGCTTTGGGGGACCTGTATTGTCCAAAATGTGTTCCAAAATGGAGTGGAAGCGGCTATCAGCCTCTCTCTCCACATGGGCTTAGATTAACCTCTTTCTAAACGTTAGCCCTCATTTAGAGTACTGTGTCCATTTGTGGACACTGCATTTTAAGAAGGATGTTGACAAACTGGAGCAAGTTCAGAGGAGGGTTAACAAGGACTGGAAACCAAGCCCTAGGAGGAAAGACTGAAAGAACTGGGCATGTTGAGCCTTTGGAAAAGAAGACTGAGAGGAGATATGATAACCCTTTTCAAATACTTGAAAGGCTGTCATACAGAGGAGGGGCAGGATCTGTTCTTGATCAACAGTGGGCTCAAGTTACAGGAAGCCAGACTTCATCTGAATATCAGGAAAAACTTCTTAACTGTTAGAGCAGTACGACTGTGGAACCGATGACCTCGAGAGGTGGTGAGCGCTCCAACGCTGGAGGCATTCAAGATAAATTTAGACAGCCACTTGGCAGATATCCTTTGATTTGTATTTTTGCACTGAGCACAGGGTTGGACCTGATGGCCTTATAGGCCCCTTCCAACATCATTATTCTATGATTCCATGAAGATCTGGATAGGGCTGTAAACATATCATATTTATTGTTTTTATTTGTAATTTCTTACAATGAGAGACTGTAGGTGGCTGTCTTCTCCACTATATTCTCCCCTGTAATAAACCTGTCAAATGTGTCAGGCTGAGAGAACTTAATTCAGCCAACGTTACCCATGAGTTTCATATCTGAGGAGCAACTTGAACCCAAGTGTCGTGAATCAAACTACAGACCTCTAACCGCTAAAGCATAGTAGAGCCAATTGCAGAATTTTCTAATTTCTAATGTGCCCAGAGAGGAGAAAGAGAGAGAAACAGTTTAGAAACAACTGTGGTTTTTAAAAAGAGGGTTTTAAAAATGAAATCTCAATAACATTCAATACAAATCAAGGCTGATTGGCTGGAGACTCTTTAAGAGCAGCCCATTTTTCAAACACTTCTGAATTATTACCTTTCTTCACAAAATTAAAAAAAGAGTATATATATGAAACATTGGATCAGTTAACTGCATCAGTTGGATAAGTTATGCAGATCTTTATATGCGGACCCCATCTATAACGCTGACAGTTCAGATAAAGCATCTGATTCCCGCTTGGAAGAGAAGATCCCAGTGTTTTATATAAGCAACATCTATTGTTTTAAGCAAAGCATTCTGTCTGTTGCCTGCTGCTCCTGACAGTTACAAATTACACTTGTAATTTACTGTGCTTTCCTGAAATAATTAATATTCTAATAATACAATAGCTGGAAAGAAATACTTTTTCTTTCCCAGCATGGATTTTGGAGGAAAGCATGCAGTTTTGTTCAACACGTTCAAAATGGTGATTTGTGAAGTCCTTTTGGATTCTTGTAACCCACTTGGCAAGAAAGACTCTTAAGACCATGTTTGAAGCACAGTTCCCAGAGGAAAGGTGTAACCGATGGAAGGTGTGAGAATGTGTTGTTATTAGGAATCAGATTTTTGTTTCAAATTTATTGGACTAAAAATCTCACAGATTTCTAGTCCAATAAGTTTTGCGAGCTGTTTGACTCTCATCACCCATTACAACACAAGTCAGGGGTCATCAGGATGCTCAACCACAGAGCAAGAAATATCTGCATCTCCACGGAAGCCAAGAAGAAGGTAGACGGACATCTGAAGACAGCCCTTAAGGCCTGTGGATATCCAAAATGAGCCTTTAACAAGGCAATGTCCTGACCCAGCCGGACAATGGAAGAGTCTGAGATCCAGAGTTGGCGGAAGAACCTGGTCATTCCTTACAGAGAGGGTGTGTCTGAAAAGCTCAGAAGGATTTTTGGTAAACACCACATACCAGTGCACTTCAAACCCACAAACACACTAAGGCAGAGATCCGTCCACCCAAAAGACCAGACACCAAAACACAAGAAGAGCAATCTAGTATATGTGGTCTAATGCAAAGAGCAGTGTTTGGAGAAACATTGAATACTTCTTTCTTATTAGGTTGAAACATTTCGCTGCTCACCCAAGTAGCTCCTTCAGTCTGATGAGAGTTGGTAGGAGATCCCTGGGTTTGAAGTGCACGGGAATGTGGTATTTACCAAAAAATCCTTTTGAGCTTTTCACACACACCATATATAGTGGCTGACCATAACTACAATAAGAATCAAATCCCAACTGGTGCTATAGTGCATGCATTGTTCCTTTAAGTCTCTGAAGAACCCGTAAATACCAAAGTACAAGCAGGACGGCAAGAGTTAGACTTATTGAGGGCAATTGATCGGACTACAATCAATTCAATCCAGAGCATGGCATGTGCTAAAGAAGTGCTGCTAAGTTAATGTGCTACTTTTATCCAGTATGGCAGGAAAAAGGCATGAATAGTATATAGAATGACTGATATATGTATAAAAGAAACAGCATTTCATGGGAGTGTCAGAAAAGAAGGGTTTTTTTTTTTCTTTTTTGGAGGGGGGGCATGGAAATTGGAAGTTTAATCCCCCTCTTTATCCTTTGCTGTTGTCAAGAAGATGGGATTCCCCTGGGATTTCATTAATGTGCAATAGAAAGTCACATGAATAGACAGTTTCATAATGGGGTTTGATAGTGCTCAGATTCTAATGTACAAGATATTTGGATTCTTGGATTTTATTAAAATAGAAATGAAGTTATTTTATCATGTAGAGTGACAGCCATGTGGAAGCTGCTTCCCCATAGCTTCTTTCTACACTGCTCCATAATATGGGTATGGGGAGGCACTAGAGTGGGGCAGGTTGCTAGGGGCAGAAAAAAAAGAAAACTGACCTGCACATACAAATCATCAACCTACAATCTTGACCAAGGATTAGTACAACAAGTGGCTAGGCAGTTCAGCTTTGAAATGATGATGTGCCTCAATTGTTGGCAATTGGAAGCAAAAAGATACAGAATACATTTGAAGAGGCAGACCTTCCGATTTAGAGATTAGGAGATTGGCAGGTTTCGAGACCTGACACTTGATCCTGGAGGACAACACCAGATGACATTCATCCACTTTGAGGTCCACTGGTTTCCATACCTGCTACCTTTGAAATGACAGGTTACCCACCTGTAATTATAGTTCTTTGGGTGGACCTCTGTGATTCACACCCTGGGTGATTCGCGCCTGCACGGAGCCTCATCGGAATATTCTAAAGCTTCTGCGGTAGCAATAAACACACTAGAATATGCTCCTCCCCACCACCTTGGCACCAAGCTTCCCCTTTCAGTTTTGTCAACTGCCGCTTAATAGTAAGCAAACAATGGCGTAACAGAGGGGAGGATAGGCGGGATGTGTGAATCACAGAGGTCCATTTGAAGAACTACAATTACAGGTGGATAATCTGTCATTCTTCGTGGCTTCTGTGAATCACACCCTGGGTGACTAATAAGCTATCTGACCCGGAGGCAGGGTGTCACGCCAAGATAGAGGCTAGAACAGCATGTCCAAATGCCGCATCAGACTTCTGCCGGAGGTCGAGTCTATAATGAAAGATAAACGTGGTTGGCTGTGCTCAAGTGGCCATGGAGAAAGGCTGTAGAGGCTGCCACTGCCATGGTGGAGTGAGGGCGAACTATCCTAGGGGCTGGTTGTTGAGCAAGTTGATAAGCCAAAGGAATGGTAGAGGCTGCCCATCTGGAGATAGATTGGGAAGTCACCTGACAGCCTTTTGTAGGTAGCTGATGTCTTATGAAGAGATGAGATGACTGTCTAAAAGGTTGGGTACGCTGGAGATAAAAAGCAAGAGCTCTTTTGACATCCAACATCTGGAGTATTTTTTCTTGGTTTGAAGAAGGTGACGGAAAAATTGAAGGAAGGACAATCAGCTGGGAAAGATGAAATTGAGGGACAATTTTGGGGAGGAAGGAAATGTCCATGAATAACTTCACCTTATTGGGAAAAAAAATGTAGATAAGGTTAGTCACAGGGTAAAGCTGCCAATTCACCAGCTGGTCGAGCTGAGGTGATGGCTGCGAGAAAAGCTGTCTTAAAGGTGAGGAGTCTTGAGTCAGTTGTAGCTAATGGCTCAAAAGAAGCTTTGGTAAGCTGTCTCAAAACAAGAGTTAGTGACCCTTGTGGAGAGGGAGGTTGAGTATTGGGGTAGACATGAGAGACACCAATGATTGAAGGGGGGGGGGTGCTGCAGCTGGAGGCTGAGTGAGGAGAAAGGGAAAAAAATCTGGTGATAATGGTTTGATTTAATAGTTTAAAAGAAAAACGATTGATAACAGGAAGGAATCAAGAATAAGCTCTCTTTCTCTTTTAATCATAGAAGCAGAATTATGAGGCTCTTTATGCAGCGGTTGAAAGAAACTGAAAGGGGATGCTTGGTGCCAAGTGGGGAGGGGCATATTCTAATGTGGAGCCAGAAGTGAGGAGTTCAATTCCTCACTTGTGCCTTTTTGACAGGGGCTACACTTGATGAACCATAGGGTCCCTTTCAGCTCTGCTGTTCTAAGACTGTTATTTCTCAGCCTTATTATACAACAGTGATGGGCACAAAATGAACCACGAACCAACCCCCCCCCCAAAGAACTGGGCTGGTTTGTGGTTTGTTTCACGACTCAATTTGGGGATCCTGTTTTGTTGTGGTCTAGATATCTAGTTGCAGAGCTAGAGATTGGGTATTTGATTTCCCCACTGTGCTTCCTGTGAGTAGAGCCAGCCTGTGTAGCCTTGGGCCAGCTGCACAGTCCCAAAACACCCCCAGGAGAAGGGAATGGGAAACCACTTCTGTGTGTTCTCTACCTGGAAAATCCTGCTCTGGCAGATGTTTGTCCAATACAGTGGTGCCTCGCATAGCGAGGTTAATCTGTTCCGGATTAACCTTCGCTATGCTGAAGCATCGTTAAACGGTACAGAAAAGCCCATTAGAACGCATTAAACATGGTTTAATGCGTTCCAAATGGGCCAAATACTCACTGTTCAACGAAGCTTCGTAATGGCTGGCAGCCATTTTCGCGCCCTCGCCTCGCTTAACGAGGGCGCGAAAACGCTGCGCGCGGCCATTTTAGGCCATTTCCCGGCTTCCGGCGGCCATTTTGGCCGCCGAACAGCTGATCGGCGGGGGGCGTTTTGCGAAGATCGGTAAGCGAAACGCTTACTGGTCTTCGCAAAGCGAATTTTTCCCTATTGAAACAACGTTGTGCGATCGCATTAGCGATCCGAAAAAACGGATCGCTATGCGATTTAATCGTTATACGGTGCACTCGTTAAGCGAGGCACCACTGTATTCTCTTGAATGCCTCCAGCGTTGGAGCGCTCCCCACCTCTGGAGGTATTTGGTTCCATTGTTGTACTTTTCTAACAGTCAAGAAGGTTTTTTTCATGATATCCAGCTTAAATCTGCTTCTTGTAGTTTGGACCTGTTATTACATCTTCTACACTCTGGGATGACTGAGAACACTTCCTGCCTCTCCTCTGTACGATTGTAGGCATCCTTCAGTCTCGAAAGACAATGGTAACATGCTCTGTATGGAGGACTTGGAACAGCGTCTAGTGTGGCTGAGGAGGCCAATTCGAGAGTGACCATCCCTTCCACACTGAAGACAAATCCAATCTGTCCCCTGTCCAGCTCCCTGGTTTTGCTGCTTTCAGGTCGTTCCATGATGGAATGAAAGGCACTGTAGTTTTTGACGGCTCTCAGATCCCTTTGACATCCGAAGCGGAGTGAAACAGGGCTGTGTCCTCGCACTTTTTTGCTGTCATGCTGAAGCATTCCTTTGGAACTGCAACAGAAGGTGTCTATCTCTGGACTAGATCAGATGGAAAGCTCTTTAATCTCTCTAGATTGAGAGCAAAGACCAAAGTCCAACTGAAATGCATGCAGGACTTCCTCTTCGCAGATGATGCAGCCATTGTTGCCCACTCTGCTGAAGACCTCCAACAACACATGAATCGTTTTAGCAAGGCCTGCCAGGACTTTGGATTAAGTCAACCTGAAGAAAACACACGTCATGGGCCAGGGCGTGGACTCACCTCCCTCTATTACCATCTCCACACAAGAATTGGAGGTTGTTCATGACTTTGTGTACCTTGGCTCAACCATCTCTGACACCCTCTCTCTAGATGTCGAGCTGGATAAACGCATTGGCAAAGCAGCTACCATGTTCTGTATGATTACATTTCAGTTATTTGAAAAGTGCTATCACATGAACTCCCCTCAGTCTTCTTTGCTCAAGGCCCAATAAGAAAGTTAAAGAAACTACTGGGGAGGCAGGGGGTTCAATTAAAAAAATACTCTGGGACAACCACAGGCTGTTCCTTGTTAAGATTTCTTCTTAATGCTATTTTTCTTTTAACAATTTTGCTTGACGCAAGAGGTGATGTGCTCCCCACTTAGCTAGGTGAGCCGAATGAGTGATTTGAGAAACTTCATAAGGGATAGTTCTATTCTCTTGGCGTTCTAGTGTTTGTCAGGCACAACACAGACAGTTAATTTTGATTAAGATGGGAGCTCCATCTGTCTTGTTCAAAGTACCAGCAGTATAGCGTGCCGTTTCAGACAGCATGGACGTGGCTGAGATATGTGCTCAGCTCCGTATCTCTCAGTATTTTCTGCAGAACACCAAATGATTACAAATGCTGAGAAAGAAGAGGAATAAGGAAGCACTTCAAAAGAATCTTGCCACACTGTGTGGATGAAGAACAAGGTGCCAAATGCAGGTTTAGCTAAGTAAATGTGAAGTGGGAGAGGCAAAACATGGCCTCCAGGGCCTGGTTCAGCCCCCAAACAACCTACACACTGCCCAACACCCTCCCATATCTAAGATTTTTCCCCAAAACAAAATGGTAGACTTCGTTTTTTGACTCCCCGTTTACAAAAAAGTCATACAGAACCAGAGATAGGGACTCACCTTGTGGGAATTGCTGTAAAGTTGGACTTAGGTCACACCTTGCTGATAAAGATCCACATAGTCAAAGCTATAGTTTTTCCTGTCATGATGTATGGAAGGAAGAGCTGGACCATAAAGAATGCTGACTGCCGAAGAATTGATATTTTTGAATTGTGGTGCTGGAGGAGACTCTTGAGAGTCCCCTGGACTGCAAGGAGAACAAACCTATCCATTCTGAAGGAAATCAACCCTGAGTGCTCACTGGAAGGACAGATCCTGAAGCTCAGGCTCCAATATTTTGGCCATCTCATGAGAAGACAAGACTCCCTGGAAAAGCCCCTGATGTTGTGAGTGAAAGCAAGAGGAGAAGGGGACAACAGAGGATGAGATGGTTGGATGAGAGTCATCGAAGTGACCAACATGAATTTGACCCAACTCCGGGAGGCAGTGGAAGACAGGAGGGCCTGGCATGCTCTAGTCCATGGGTTCACGAAGAATTGGACACGACTTAACGACTAAACAACATACCTGTGACTCGGCTCAGAGTTGACTTGGTTTTTTCCCCCCAATGACTTGCACTCAACGTGACTCAGAACCCAGCCACTCGCTCCCTTTTTTTCTTGGGGGGGGGAAGAAACTTCTTTTTAAGATGGACTTGAACTTTGGGGATAGGGACTTGGTACCAAAAACTCAGACTTATGACTTGGTACCACAGACTCATACTCAGATTTGGGACTCAGACCCAAAGATTTACCAACATCCCTGTGCAGAACTAGAACTGCTTAGTGGTGGTGGTGAAGGTGGCAAGCTTGTCTTTCCTTTGCCCTAGAGGGCAGACCAGAACTTTTTCACTGAAGAATTGAATACTTCGGGGGTAAGAGGGGAGAGAATGGCTTTCTGAGTTTGGAGGGGAGGCAGACTTGTGAAAGCTGCCCGCCTTGATATTGAGAGATGGACCTTGAAGCCAAATATTCACATTCTACGCAGAGAAGGTCTGCCCCATAAAGCAGCGAATGGCCAGGAAAGTGAGCTTGTGAAAGAAAAGCATTGATGCCTCATGTGACAGCTGTGAGAATGATGGATTTGATATGCAGGACAATTAGGAAAGGGATTAAAAATAAAAGTGCCAACATTCTAATACCGCTGCATAAATCTGTTTTACAAGCACACTCTGAAAACTAGGCTCTGTTCTGCCCAGTGCACCACAGACAAGATAAATGCGGAGCTGGAAAAGATGTAAGAAAATTGGAGCAAAACAATCATGGAGCTGGAATAACTTTCTAGAAGGCAAGCTTACCAGATCTCCAAATCCATTTGGAGAAAAAAAAGGGACAATATAATAGAGGACACATTTAAAATGTGTGTGGTATTCTGAAAGTGGATAGGGTGATTTTTCTCTCAGGCTTATCATTCAAAAAGCTGGACTCACGCCACGAAGTTGAAAGGTGGAAATTCAGGACAGATGTATCCATGCACTTTTTCACACAGTACATCATTAAAGATGGAGGATTTGCTAGTATCAAAAAGCAAGGACGGCTGCCAAGTTGGACTGCTTTAAAGAAGGATTGGACAAATTCAGGGATGATAAAGCTATCAAGGGCTATTAGGTCACATTGGCCATCATCCGACAGTGAAATGCCATGTGTAGGAGAAATAGCACAAACAGTGTTGCTTGAGCCCATTATTATGTGACCTGCACTCACGGAAGACCGAGAACAGTTCCTGCCCCTCCTTTGTACGACTACATTTCAGGTATTTGAAAAGTACTATCCTATCTCCCCATAGTCTTCTTTTCTCAAGGCCAAACGTGAAAATCAAGGAAACTACTTGGGAGGCAGAGGGTTCAGCTAAAAAATACTCTGGAACAACCATTGGCGATTCCTTGTTTAGATTTCTTCCTAATGCTATTTTTCTTTTAATGATTTTGCTTGATCTGGAAGTTGACTCATGGCAACTGGATTCTTTCTTGTTAGGTTGAAACGTTTCGCTACTCATCCAGGAGATTCCTGATATATCCTCCAGGTTGGTTTCACTTCCCCCTGGTCTGAATAAGCTCATTAGAAGGACTGCACACATCAGAAAGACCACTGTTAATTATCGTTAACGAGCCATGACTATGGGTGGAGGACTGCAGAAGTGGGGTTATCACTCATCCTCAGTCCTTTGTCCTTCTAAGGACCCTATTCAGACCAGGGGGAAGTGAAACCAATGTGGAGGAGATATATCAAAGCTCTCCTACCAACTCTTCTCAGACTGAAGAAGCTGCTTTGATGAGTAGAAAAACGTTTCAGCCTAACAAGAACAGTTGCCATGACTCAACTTCCAGATAACCATACCTGGATGACTGAGAATCTTCACAGATAAATTTTGCTTGATGCAGGTGGTAATGTGCTCCCCACTTAGCTGAGTGAGCTGACCGGGAGACATCATAATAGCTATAGTTCCATTATCTCCAATTAACAGTTTTGCATTTTTCCTGGGTACGCGTTGGGTGGCCAGGCATGTAACTTGAGTGCAATACCGGAACATGTTCCCATGCATGTGTGGAAGCTGGAATTATTGTGCACATCAAGTTATACAGTCTGGGGTTTACACTGTGCAGATCTAATGGGCTTCTGGCCACTGGTTATATGTGACTTAACAATGCTTAGTAGGAAATGACAGCGAGAGAGGGCTCCTTGTTTCCACGTTTTGAGAGGCATCTTTTTGGCCACTGTGAGAAACTCAACAGAATGGACTTGCCTCTGCTTCTTCCAAAGTTCTTCATGTGTCCTGCCTAATTAATTAATTACAATTTTATAGCACCCCACATAGTGAAAACCCACCACTTCGATTTGTTTCCATACAAAGAGAAATCACCCCCACTACCTATCCCCCAACTTTTTTTTAAATGAAATCAATAACCCCTCAAAGGTAAAAGTTCCCCTTCACATTTAATCTCGTTTTCTAACTTCACTATTGTTCACTGACTAGGGGTTGATGAAGCTGATGAGACCTCCTTCACACAAACCTTCAGGGCCTATGGATGGGGAGAGCACATATCTTGTGATGAGATCAGGTCACTTACACAGAAATGGAGCACAAGGCAGTATACTATGGCTAATCACAACTACAACAGACCCGTTGACTCCATGGCCAGCATCTTACTGGTGTGTACATCTGTGTAACCTGCAGCAGCTAATTGCCGCTACTGGGACACATCTTGTTCCTGTTCCTGTGTCCAACGATGCAATCAAGGTGCCCGTCAATTAACTGCAATTAGTGGTGGCAAGTTTCCAATCTTCCGCCAACCCCAAGAGAATTCCGGCCCATGGGATTTACTTAAGGGTTGACCTACTGTTCAGCTGTTGATTTTAAGGCTCTATAGTTTTCATGGTAGTTAAGTTTATCCACACCAAGGAAGAGAGGCTGGGTCCACTGGTTGCGATGCTGCAAATGAGACGCCACACACACACAGACCCAAGTTGTGGCCATTAGTTCAACCCAAATACTGCAGGAAGCCTTTTTTTAAAAAAAGAGCTGCTATCCAAGGTCTTGAAATAACCTTCTTCCAGGCGTATAAATCCACTATTGTTTTCTTCAACAAAGAAGATGGTCTGTTTGCCTTTGTGTCATCCTAATATTCTCTAGTTCAAAAAGGGAACTATGGAGGAAATTGGAAATCCTAAAATTAGCTTGTTCTCCTGGGCTATACAGAGCTATACTGCAACAATCATTGTTGTCTACAAAGGAGGGAAACTGGGTCTTTTGATTAAGAAGGCTACTCTGTTCACAGGGAGCTGCTTTGTTCTTGACTGGTTTTTATCATTGCAATAACCTGGCATGGGGGGAAGACGGAGCCTCCTGCACAGTCGGAACCACAACTGAGTCAGAGGCCTCCATACTGGTGCAAGCTGCTGCGGAAAACAGCAATATTGCTCTTTATAGCCCAGGAGGATAAACTAATTTTAGCATTTCTAGTTTCTGCAAAAAAGACAATACAATCTTTAAAAGTTAAAAAAAGAGAAAAGGTCAGGATGGTCCAGAAGCAACAGAAGCATTTAGAGACGAGTGGCAGGGGGTCAATTGTAGAAGACAGCAGGTTTAGCATGGGATGGTGTTTCAAGATGGATGGGTATGTGATCTCCTAAATGGAAGCTCTATCATGGTAGTAAAGTTTATCCACACCAAGAAAGAGAGGCTGGGTCCACTGGTTGCGGTGCTGCAAATTAGATGCCACATACACACACATACCCAAGTTGTGGCCATTAGTTCAACCCAAATACTGCAGGAAGCCTTTTTTTTTTTAAGAGCTGCTATCCAAGGTCCTGAAATAAACTTCTTCCAGGCGTATAAATCTGCTATTGTTTTCTTCAACAAAGAAGATGGTCTGTTTGCCTTTGTGCCATCCTTATATTCTCTAGTTCAAAAAGGGAACTATGGAGGAAATTGGAAATCCTAAAATTAGCTTGTTCTCCTGGGCTATACAGAGCTATACTGCAGCAATCATTGTTGTCTACAAAGGAGGGAAACTGGGTCTTTTGATTAAGAAGGCTGCTTTGTTCTTGACTGGTTTTTATCATTTCAATAACCTGGCGTGTGGGGAAGACGGAGGCTCCTGCACAGTCAGAAACACAACTGAGTCAGAGGCCTCCATACTGGTGCCAGCTGCTGCGGAAAACAGCAATATTGCTCTTTATAGCCCAGGAGGATAAACTAATTTTAGCATTTCTAATTTCTGCAAAAAGACAACACAATCTTTAAAAAAGTTTTTTAAAAAAGGTCAGGATGGTCCAGAAGCAACAGAAGCATTTAGAGACGAGCGGCAGGGGGTCAATTGTAGAAGACAGTAGGTTTAGCATGGGATGGTGTTTCAAGATGGGTGGGTATGTGATCTCCTAAATGGAAGCTCTATCACGTGCCCCCTGTTAATATCCAGTTCCATTTCTCTCAGATCATACTCCACTTACAACAGTATAGTGTCCATCTCATTATCTATTGTGATGGAATCGAGTAGATGCTCAGAATAATGTTACTACCATAGTAAAGCAAAGTGAGCTGTTTTATAAACCACTATATGGTGCTTAAAGCACACTCTGTCTGATTTACAATTTAAGTCTGCAGGCCACACATTGCTGCCTCCCCACATGAGCTGGGTAATCCATTTACCAACCTTGGAAGGATGGAAGGCTGAGTGAACCTCAAGGTTCCTGAGATTGACCCCAGGTTGTTAGCAGAGTTTTGGTCTCAGTACTGCAGTTTAACCGCTGGGCAATGAAGCGAACCCCCTTCCCCTAAAAATTAATATACAGTAGTAGCTCAGTTTATGAATTTAATGCGTTCTATGGGACGTTACGTAAAGCGAAAAATTCGTAAACCGAAATGCAGATTGCCATAGGAATGGGGGCAGTGCTAGAAAACTCCAAGCACAGTGTATCCTGGGGGAACTTCTTTCGTACTGCAGAAAAAAACCCTAAACGGAGGCGTTATTTTCAATGGATTGTTATTCGTAAATCGAAGCCAAGGCATTCGTAAACCGAGGTACTACTGTAAACCGATTGCATTGATTTCCCCCCCCCCCCCGACTTTACTATTTTGTCACATGGGGAACATCTTTACCATGAAGTAATTATGGGAACATTTCAGGACAGGGTGGATTTTATGTAAATCAGATTAGATTTAAAAAAATCACAATTTAAATTTAAAAATCAGTTCTTTATGATTTAAATTTAAAAATCATTAAAAAATAAATCATGATTTAAATCATGATGCGAACCAATTTGATTTTTTAAAATCACTGATTTTTATCCACCCTGTTTCAAGATTTTCCCATCCTGTAGAATTATCTACCTGCAACAGATGTTATTATACGGCTATGGAACAGAGATTGTAAGGCAAAAATTAGGAATGCAGAGTGAGTAAGACAAATGAAAGGCTAAAAGAAAACATAATTGCACCAGAATAATTTTTATTAAACTTTGAATCTATCGCCATTGCACATTATTCCTTATTGGGAGAGCGAGGTTGCACCTTCTCTCTCTTTTTACAGCCTTTTAAAGGCCATCAGTAATAGATTTTAATTTTATTTCATCCTAGACGGGTTTTTTTTTCTAGCACTCAGTAGAAACATGTCTTTAAACGAGCTGGACATGCATTTGCTTCCTCCTAAGTGGCAATTTTAATGCGTCCTATAAATATATCCAAAATGGCCACTTCAAGTCCATGAAAGAGCAATACTTTTTTTTCCTATAGGTGAAAATGTAAAGTCTGTAATTTATATTTCTACAGGCAGCCCCCAGGCAGTGGTAGGCTTCAGTTTCTTTTCAGCATTAGGCATATAGATATATCACTGAAAACTCTAAGACTTTTTTTCCTCCTCCTCTTCCTCTTTGACTTTGGCAGATGTTGCTCTTGTTTTCCAACTTCACGGTAAAATAGCTAGATGGGGGACGCACTCTGGAACTAATGTGAGTAGAAACTCTTGATGAGGTTTGCTGTTCAGAGCTGCTAGAAGAGTCAACACAATCCGTTGGGTGCCATCTGAAGTAGCTGAAAGAGAGCGTTCTGCGTGGATTCTTGTCTACCGTAGATGCCGACTTTCATTTTCTCCAGTACTAGTTGAGTAGTAAATGAAAACAGAGAGAGAGAGAGAGAATGAACATGAATCATTATCACCATCATCAACATCATCACCATCATTATCATCTTTACTGCACCAGTCAAACTCCATGGCAAGATAGAACAGTTACAATCAGTCAGACTGACATAACAGTAAAAACTGCTAAAACCGGGGCAGGAGACATAATAAATATGCATGCACGTTAGCTACCTTTTCGAACAGTACTTTAGGTACTTTGGAAACAATACTTATGAGATAGATCAATCAGTTACAGGTGCATAAGTTACATAGCAGAGATGGGCACCAACTGCGGTTTCGCCCGGTTCGGCGCCCACATGGGTGTTCTGCATGCTTCTGCCCCCCTCCTCTGAGGGAACTGCCCACCCTCTGGCAGCAGGAGGCGCTTCCATCCTCTGCCTCCTCTGGGTGGTTGCCTGCCCAAAGCAAGTGTTGCAGGCTTCCCTGCCCTGTCTTCTGTGTCTGAGCGGGCAGCCGCTGGAGGAAGTGGAGGATAGGCTGCGGCCAGTGGTGGCCTAGAGGAGGCATGGGGAGGGAAGCAAGCAGCGCCCACGGGACACCTGGGGAGGCCCTGCAGTGATTCGGGCCGGACCGCCCTTTTTTTGCACTTCTTGACACAAAAGCACCAAACTACGGCCTTTTCCCAAATTTCAGGCTGAAGTTGTTCCGGAACTATAGATCTCAGCGGTCCTAGATGGGACAATGGATGCTCATGGTTTCTGGAGCGCCACCTCTGGGATCCACAGGTAAACAACACATCTGTCAAAGATGTGTACCTTAATTTTATTACCATACACGTGACCGCCTGGGGCTGAAGGGCAGATTGCCTAAGGGCACAGAGGGAGTGTGGGGTGCACGTGCGATTCAGACTTGCAACTCCTGGACTTCCTTCTCTCTCACAAAGCTAATAATAATAATAATAATAATAATAATAATAATAATAATAATAATAATAATAATAATAATAATAATAATAATAATAATAATAATAATAATAATAATAATAATAATAATAGAGGTGGGACCTATTTATCTACTTGCTATTTATTTACATGCTTTCGAACTGCTAGGTTGGCAGGAGCTGGGACAAGCAACGGGAGCTCACTCCGTTCCGTGGATTCGATCTTACGATGGCTGGTCTTCCGACCTTGCAGCACAGATGCTTCTGTGGTTTAACCCGCAGTGCCACCATGTCCCTATCAGATACAATACCCTGAGCTAATTCTTACAGAGCTGCAGAGGTTGGCCATACTTATTATGACCCTTGTGAAGACGGGAATATGAGACCAAGTTCTGCAGGCCACCCATGTATTTCTGCACACCACTCAAAGTATTCAAGACACCTTCCAAAGCCCTTTGCAGCCTGGGGAGAAGTGAACAAATTCTCAGCCCAATCTTCCCATGTACTGTATGTCTGCTCATGTCTCCATATTTTTCCAGAGGAAACTTCCAATCCCGTCACACTCACAGGAACATCTGTTGAAGTTTGGCTTGTTTATTTGGTACCTGCTTCCACATAGTGGAACAACCTCCCTAGTAAGGCTGGGCGGTCACCTTCCTTTCTATCTTTCTGCTGACATTGTTATTCAGACATGCCTTTGGCCACTGACTGAAGGTGGAGAAAAATGTTTTAATGCTCCTTGGTATATTCTTTCCCTTTCTTTTCATATTTTTACTTGTTTTCTAAATTGTTTAACTCAGCACTTGTGGAACCCTTGTGAAACATTGGTTCGGCTCAATATCAAAGGGACTAAGAAAGAGAAGGGCTATGAGTAAGAGGTTTGAATCTCAGAAAGAGCGGGAGAGCTGAAGAGGGCGGAGCTGCTGTTGCCAGTTGGACTACTGAAGCCCTTGCCAACTTGGTTTATTTATATGAATACAATTACAAAGAGACTTGTTTTGTGAAATCCTGTTTGAAAGATTTATCAAAAGTAAGCAAATAGCCCTATCAAACTTTAATACATTACATTTGCTTTGAATAGGCTAATCTATTGCCATTTTATATAGTTGTATCTGTGTGTTTTGTTTTTTTTTCCATTTCCCACGCTAGCAAGGTTATGCTCAAAATCCTCCAAGGTAGGCTTCAGCAGTATGTGCACCGAGAACTCCCAGAAGTACAAGCTGAATTTCGAAGGGGCAGAGGAACTCGAGACCAAATTGCTAACTTGCGCTGGATTATGGAGAAAGCCAGAGAGTTCCAGAAAAATATCTACTTCTACTTCATTGACTATGCGAAAGCCTTTGACTGTGTGGACCACAGCAAACTACGGCAAGTCCTTAAAGAAATGGGAGTGCCTGACCACCTTATGAGAAATCTATACGTGGGACAGAAAGCAAGAGTTAAAACTGGATATGGAACAACTGATTGGTTCAAAATTGGGAAAGGAGTAGGACAAGGCTGTATATTGCCTCCTGGCTTCTTTAATTTATATGCAGGATACGACTAAACAACAACAAAAATTTTTTTTTTTACTGTATGTCCTGAGCCGTCTTGAATCCTATACCAGAAGGAAGGTGAGATCTTGGCCAGAATCCTGTTGCCTGACTACACAAAATGTGTAACTCTTAGGAGTGAACTGCTGTAAGCGAAGAAATCTCCAGAGACATTATTTATTTATTTATTTATTTATTTATTTATTTATTTATGTATGTATGTATGTATGTATTTATTTATTTATTTATTTATTTATTTATTTATTTATTTATTTATTTATATCCCGCCTATCTGATCGGGTCAGGACCACTCTATGCGGCTAGAGTGGCATGCTAAGTTGTTTGATTCGGTATGCAACAGACAACGCTTGAAGAACTTTTTTTTTTTTTTAATTTCATGTCAATTTGCCTCTCAAAAGCGATGCCTTTCATATAACTGCACAACAAGATTTTGGCGACGCACACCCCAGTCACTTAACAGGAGTAAGTGAATTCCCAACAAAGATTATGATTAGAATTCCTGATTTGTAACTTCAGCCCTGTTTGTAACGTTCCTGCACTGCCAATTGAAATGACTTCGTCTGAAGCAACTCAGTGTGACTTCTGTTTTTTCCCCCTCCTTGTGCAGAAATCTGCTGGCAGGTTTTTAATTTAGATCATGTTGCAATCCTGAAGTGTAAAACTAGATCGAGAGGACAACCTGAATGTACTTCTTTCCTGCCGCATTTAACCTAATCATCTAGAGAGGCAATACGTTCGGTTCTTGTATTATATATGTTGGTAAATCAGTTCTAGATTAGTTCATTTGGAATGGAAATACTACGGGCTTCAGGTGAGCTGATTCCCGTTTTCCCCCGCTGGTCACATGGCAAAACAGGAAATATGAATCTGCCTGGAGGGTGGCCTGGAACAACAAGGTGGTCATTTGCACCCATGCAGAATGTTCTCCCTTTGAAACTTGGTTCACGCCTCTGTCTGCCTCATTTTCTACTAATCTGCATTAAAGGAGTGTCACTCGGCCAGCTGCCTCCTCCGATACATGGCAATTCTCTCTCATACCACTAGCTCTAGCACAGGCTTTAACAATTCAAAGCATGTTTCTTCCAAACACAGCATCTGGCCCGGAGTGCCAATCTGATTAAAACACAAACACATGCAGACAGAGGAACACACAGCTTTTCTTTCTTTTCTTAAGCGACACGATCGTGCGGACGGGTCCCCAATGGGAATCCGCCTAGTGTTGCTGGAACATTTTTCTAAGGAAAGCACCAAAAACCCACCTGCAAAAACAGAGCTAAGAGGCTTCTGTCGGCAGTTCCTAGTTAATTAAACTCGATATCCATCAGTAATAATATATATTTACTTTTGCAAAAAGAGGCTCATAAACTGTGGTAGGAAAATAATCGGGGCGACGGCGCACACTTGTTGAGATAAGAGGTTTTAATAATGCCAGCTGCTGGTAGAAACCCTTGCATTTCATTAGCTTCACATGTCAGTTTGTGCAGGAGTTGGAGCAGCAATTAATTCTGCTCCTAATTAAAAGATGACCCAAAAGAATAACAAGAAGGAAAAAAAACCATGAGCTTTAGGCAATGTATTACAGCAGGGGTGGGCAATTAATTTCTATGAGGGGCCACATGAAAAATCTGATCTGTGTTCGGGGGCCCGAACCAACTTTACTTAAAAATAAAATGAAACAGTGATGTTATGATTGTTTTTATTTTAAACTTGTTAGGTAAAAGGTAAAGGTTCCCCTTGAAAATTTTTGTCCAGTCGTGTTCGACTCTAGGGGGCGGTGCTCATCCCCGTTTCCAAGCCGTAGAGCCAGCGTTTTGTCCGAAGACAATCTTCCGTGGTCACATGGCCAGTGCGACTTAGACACGGAACACTGTTACCTTCCCACCGAGGTGGTCCCTATTAATCTACTTGCATTTGCATGCTTTCAAACCGCTAGGTTGGCGGGAGCTGGGACAAGCAACGGGCGCTCACTCCGTCACGTGGATTCGATCTTACGACTGCTTGGTCTTCTGACCCTGCAGCACAGGCTTCTGTGGTTTAGCCCGCAGCACCACCACGTCCCTTTTAACTTGTTAATCTTCACAAATACTAAAGAGTTTTTTTGCGGTATGTTAAAGGTAAGCAACTGATCAACTTTAGACAAAAAGCTATAAATGGTCTTGATGTTCAAAACTGTCCGCGGACCGGACAGGAGTGGCTTGCGGGCCGTATGTGGCCCTCGGGCTGCACTTCGCCCAGGTCTGCATTATAGCCTCTGGGTTTGTCTCCAACATGGGTGGCCAACGGCCAAAGTTCCTGGGGGTGGGGGGCCACACAGTCTAGACTTTGTAGAGGGCTGTACATGCTTCTGCCTCTCCGATCCTTTTGATATTTTGACTGGGAGGGGGAGGGAGCCCCATGTGCCCTCTAGTGAGATTGATTTTTAAAAATTAATTTGGAGGCATGGAGGCGGGCCCTCAGGAGTTCTGGGGTTCTGTGCGCTTAAAGATGGCACAATTGCTCCTCCTCCCTCCAAAGGGCAGATCCCCCCCCCCATGTTGGGAGTGTATGGAAGTGCTAGAGACTCTCATTTGGGCCCTTGGGGCTGTGCGGTGTCCACCCCAAGGTACACACTTAGAGGGGGAACACTTAACCTCTGTCCATTCATCCTTGCTTCAGCCACACAAACAGCAACGAGTCTGAAGAGAAAGATCCTGCCCACAGCACAGGTCGACACTTGAGCAAAAAGACATGAGATTTCAGCCCTGTCTTTCTATTCATCCAAACACCCCCTCTCAAAATGGCCACTGATCACAGCCACAGGAGAATTCCATTCCCGGGGGGGGGGGCTCTGTGATTCAAGTTTCCATTGGGGTGGGGTGGGAGGATTCACTGGCAGTTAACCTGTCAATTCCCCCGATGCTCTGAGCTTCTTAGTTCCAGGGATTTAGCAATTGGGAGTCTCCAGGAGAGCTTGGGTCTTTCATTGGCACTGGAACTAGCAATCTCCTTCTCCTTGAGTTGTTCTAGCTCCGTCAGAGTATTACTACCATTATATCCTGTGTTTTGGACAGCTGTGATTTGATTAGTCTAAAGTGCTACTTCTGTTCTTTTACTTTGGACTTGTTCAGGATTGGGCCAAATGCCCAAAATTTGCTTCAGATTCCAAATACTTCTTGAACCTGAAGCAAACCCTCCCTTGAAGGAATGTTTAGCTTGACGCTTACACCCCATTCAGGTGTTTTCTTCCATAACCATGCAGAGGGAATTGGGGGTGCACCTGCCAGCCCTGCCTTCTTTGTTCCTGTCTTCTGAAAAAGCTAAAAAGGAGCTGTGGCCATGTTTTGCTGAACACAAATGCACACTTCACATGGCCTCAAGGCCAGACCTCTCTGATCCCATGGATCTCTGCAACTACATCCCCTTGAACACTGGGTTATAATATCTTTTCAGACCTTACCTGGAAATACAGGAACATGCATGCAAAATGTATTACAAGGCAACATATAACAGGAGTTCAGTCACCAGATCACTACCTTACAGGTTTCACTGCCATAAAAGCAAAGCTTAGAAAAGTTACTCTTTCAAACCCCAGAATTTCCCACATGCCTTCAATGACAGCTAAAGTTCTCTGAAGTTGAAGGTTGGATCAAAACCACTCTGTATCTGAGCTGACGGGACCAGTAAGGCTTCCCGGAGATTCTTACCTGAGCAAACTTGTGTATCTGTTCTACCATGGCTGCAAAGAGTGCATGGACGCTTTCATCGATCAGACTTTGCATGTAATGGACCGCTTCTTCATCAGAAAGATCCAGGCGGAACTTGTCCTGCACCTGGGGAGGAAAAATAAAAGACAAGGAAAAAAGGTAGGAGCCTCTTCCTGGGTATATGTTCCACCTTGATGAACAATAAAATCAGAGCTGGACACATCTGGAATGTGGTGCCGTGGAGAGAGCTTTAAGACTATCTAAAGCTTTCATGGGCTACAAGTCAATGGCACTGGCATCAAATAAGTCCGAACTTCCTCTTTAAAAAATGGCAAAACTGAGGTTGTCGTCATGAAAAGAGACACTGGAAAAGGTCCGGAAAAGCTGAAGGCAGAAGGAGGAATGAATGAATGTGAGATGAAACCACTCAATAAAAGAAGCCACCGCTATTAATGAAATTAATACAGTGGTGCCTCGTATTACAACATTAATTTGTTCCAGCAAAACCGCTGTAGAATGAAAACGTCGTAATGCAAAATAAAAAAGCCCATAGAAATGCATTAAAACCCGATTAATGCATTCCTATGGGCTTGAAACTCACCGTCCAGCGAAGATCCTCCATAGTGCAGCCTTTTTCGCTGCCTGTGCAGTGAGGAATCCATCCCAGAAAAGAGCGGGGAGCCATGTTTTTTTACCCAGCGGCCATTTTTAAACCGCCAATCAGCTGGCCAAAAATCATCGCTTTGCGAGAATTGGTTTCCGAAGCAAGGAACCAATCATCGCAAAGCAAAATTCCCTCAAAGGAAACATCGTTTTGTGATCGCTTTGGTGTGAGATGAATGCCTCACACAAAGAAAAACTCGCAAGATGAGTGTTTTGCGATTTTTTTTGTGACTTGCAAGATGAATTTTCCCCCTTTTTTGGGTTTGTTTTAAATCGCACAACCGTTAGTACCGCGCTTCACAAGATGAAATTTTCGCAATACGACACGACTCGCGGAACAAATTAATTTAGTATTGCGAGGCATCACAGTATTAATGAATGAAAGCTCCCTTTGGAGGTCATTCATTCAAAGGGTTACCACATGTTGGAAGGGACTCAGTAGCATGTAACGACACAAGCACTCCTGCATTCTAGCAGCTGCTAGGATCAGCGACACACTGAGACCCAGACAATGTGGGAGCTTTTACTCCCCCATATAAGCTTTCACCCTGAGTGGCACCTTGACTGAACCAACATCCAGCTAGAGAAAGCCAAAAGAAATGAATGCAAGGATTGTTTTACATGTTCTTTGGCTATGTTTCAGGTGCAAGTGGAAAATAATGTGTCAAACCAGTACGTGAGACAGAGAATGAGAGAGACAGAACGGAAGGGGGGGCAATGATGCTGAAAACAGAGTGGCGCTGCTTAATGTTTAGCAAAAAGTGCCTTTCAGAAAACCTGAAGGCAATTTAAGGAAGGGAACGAGGAAGCAGCAGAACAGATGACAACAGTGGTCTCGCTGTACGGTAGGGAAGAATTAGATTAGCTGGGATTACATTTTTCATCCGTGAATTAGTTAGCTGGAGAGGATGCTATGCTCGTTTCGCCTCTTCTGTCGACAGCCAGGTGGTTTAAATGCAGCGCTGAAAAACTGTCATGCTGGGCTCAGACGGCGTGCAAAGCGAAACAGCCAAAGTCTCACAGACAAAGAGGGAAGGAGACCACCACTTCCAAAGAGGCTGCCTTCTCCCCCCACTCAAGCAACACTACAGCTGATCTATACAGGGGAAAAATATCGCTCAAGGTTTTCTGAATCTCAATGTCCAAGAAAAAATGTTCAGCGCTCAGTGACCTGAACAACCACATAGAAGGATATGGGAGGGAGTCATCAGAAGCAGGTTCGGCCCACATCAAGAAATGTAGTTCATAAAATTGATCTTAAAAACCTGCGTTGACTTATACACAAGTGTATATGGTATATGTAGTCACAAACTTGCTCTTATAGCAACTGATGAAACAAGAAGCTCAGCAGCAGAGAGTGGAGCCTGAGAGACTGTGCCAACTTGCCCCCACATCTAACCTCCTGCCACTTGTCCCACCATGCTCTACTGACTCACTCCACACACATACGCAAACCACTACATAACATACACACTTGCACATTCTGAGCTGCACGGGGTGTTCTTTTGCATCAACACCAACCTGTGTAGGTTGAAGGGAAGGAAGCTCGGTATAGAGTGGAACACTCCATTCTATTGCAGAAGTTTCAAGTGTGTTTGCAGCAACACCAGCCTGGCAGGGATGTGCAGGCAGGGGCGGCACAGCCTCGCCAGACCCAACAAGTTAAAAAAGGACAAAGACACAAGTGAAAAGAAAAACTAACTTGCCTTTTTGCAGCTCTCCTTTCTTCTCCAACACAGTCAGTGAGTTAAGCTTAAAACACACACACACACACACACACACACACAGAGAGAGAGAGAGAGAGAGAGAGAGAGAGAGAGAGAGAGAGAGAGAGAGAGAATGCAATACAGAGAGAAGCAGCTGGCAGCCAATTCACTGCATCCATGGCTGACTTCCAATAAAATCAGGCAATCGCTGGGGAGGGACCTGGCAGAACTACCTCAGCAGATTAGGTTGCCATCACAGCTGGCTTCCAATGAAAAGCTAGTCGGGTGCCTGTGTCAGCAACTGCTGGGGAGGTAGCAGGCAGAGTTGCCTCAAATAGGCTGCAATCATGACTGGCTTCCAATCAAAAACAGGTAGGGTGACTGGCTTCCAATCAAAAAAGTCAAGGTGCCTGCATCAGCAATCACTTGGGAGGCAGCAGGCAGAGTTACCTCTGCTGTGTTCCACATAAGCCATCAAAGCAGCAGAGAAATGCTGCAAAGGGTCAGGCTCATGCAGCTTGGATAGTTCATTGATTCAGTTATCACAAACCCTTGAGGCTTCCCTTCTCATAGATTTCAGTCTGTAGCTCCTTTCAAATGTGCTGAGAATGGCTGGTCTAGATTAAACAACCTGAAGCTGCAGTGAATTAGGTGGGGAAAAGTGTACGTACATGAAATTGACACTCCTGTGCATAGTCCCCCCTCCCGTTCCCACACACAGAGATTTAAAATGCTATAGTTAAATTTTATTGAAGGATCTTATAAATCCTTTAAAATAAAACATGAATTACTTTCCTATGAGAGGTTTGTACAACTCCCTCCCTGAAACACACACACTGACAGCAGGAAAATAACTTTTATATTTATATTTACTTATTTATTTTTTTTGCCCCTAGGAGGCTTAGAACGAACTGGTTGATTAATTTTACTGCTGCAGCTGGTGATTTCTTTCTTTTTAAAAAATTAGCCCTATATTTCCAATGTTCTCATGAAATACCATTTAGAAATGTTTAAAACAAAGAGAAAGCCGCAAGTCCCCATACGGTGGCTCACCTCCTCCGATCCTTCTGGAGGAAGCGCAATTATAAATGGAGAGGGAAAGGGTTGACAAACACATGTGTGCGCCCAGGCCCAGAATGGAAGAAACCTTGGCAAGGTGACAATTTATATCCTGGGAGTCATAATAGGACCAAGATTAATGAACAAAGAATTCCACTTACAAAAGGAATCCATAAAGACAGGTAAGATTTCAGAATAGATTGTGGGCTAGGAGAGGAGGTGGAAGTGAAGCTAATTTAGTCCTCTGTCTTTGAACACCTGTAAAGTCATTTTATCTGAAACAAAGACTATTACAGCCAAGGGACAATGCCCTGCCTCTGGGTACACTCTGCATCCATGTTATTTGAATGTGGTTTTTTTTGCCCTGCTAATTTCTATTAGAACACCCTTTGTTTGCATGGTTATTAAAATTATTAATGCCTTCCTAGCTCACTGTATCTTGCAGGCAGAAGATGGGAAAGCAATTGAGATATAATTCCTCTGTATCTTCCACAGAGGCTGTTACAATTATCTCTCCTACAGCATCTAATTAAATATGGATTTTAGACCATTCATAAGTCCTGATGCTAAAGTGGAAAGAAGAACGAGTAAAGAATTCATAAGAATTCAAGCCGTCGGTCCAACATGGGTGCAAGAATTAACAGATCAGAATTCAGTGTCTTTTATGGGCCAAATTCTGTATGTAGAATTATTATTATTATTATTATTATTATTATTATTATTATTATTATTATTATTATTATTATTATTATTATTATTATTATTATTATTATTACTACTACTACTACTACTACTACTACTACTACTACTACTACTACTACTACAGTGGAGCCCCGCATAATGAGCACTTCGTTTAACGACGAATCCGCATAGCGATGTGTTTTTTGCGATCGCATTGCAATGTTTTAGATGGGAAAACATCACTTTGAGATGATCAGTAAGCATTTTGCTTACTGATTATCACATAATGATGTTTTTTAAACAGCTGATCGGCAGTTCCAAAATGGCCGCCGGGTAAAGAAAATGGTCGCCCGCTGTGTTTTCGCACCCTTTCCTTGCTTACCGGGCAGCGAAAATGGCGGTCGCATGGAGGATTTTCGCAGAACCGTGAGTTTTTTGCCCATAGGAACGCATTAAACGCATTAAAGGCAGGCATCCAAATCTAGGCAGATCTGACACAGGGTTGCCCAATTTTCTCTTGAATTCCTCCAGCATAGAAGTGCTCACCACTTCTCAAGGTCATGGGTTCCATTGCTGTACTGCTTTAACAGTTAAGAAGTTTTTTCCTGATATTCAACCGAAATCTCGCTTTCTGTAACTTGAGCTCATGGTTGCAGGTCCTGCACTCTGGGAAGATTGAAAACAGATCCTGTCCTTCTTTTGTAGAACAGCCTTTCAAGTATTTGAAAAGTGCTGTATTATCTCCCCACAGGCTAAACAGGCCCAATTCTTTCAGTCTTTCCTCGGGGCTTGGTTTCAAGTCCGCTGATCATTCTTGACCTCCTCTGAACTTCTTCCAATTGGCCACCATCCTTCTTGAATTGTTGTGTCTAGAGCTGAATGCAGTACTCTTGTTGTTTAGTCATTAAGTCGTGGCCGACTCTTGTTGACCCCATGGACCAGAGCACGCCAGGCCCTCCTGTCTTCCACTGCCTCCCGGAGTTTGGTCAAATTCATGTTGGTCGCTTCGATGACACTGTCCAACCATCTCGTCCAGTACTCAAGAAGAGGCCTAACCAGCATCAAATAGAGGGAAACTAGTACCTCACGTGATTTGGAGACTATAATTCTGTTTTAGTCCAAAGCATAGACCAGATGTTTCCTTCCTCAACATCTCTGGATCAACAGGTGGACCAAGTTGTGACGAAAGACCTCTCACAACCTTCTGCAATGCACAAATTAAGCCCCACAATGTGTTCTTGCTTGTCCACCAAACTGAAACTATAACTGGCCGACTTAACAATTGCAGCACACATTCGTGAGAGGTATATCTTAAAAAAACAAAGCACACACACTTCTTTTCCTGTGCATTGAAAAATACAAGAACGGTGAAGGCAGTTCTCCCTGATACACATCAAAGCTCCTTAGGCTGCATTCCATCAGAGTCAGATAAAACCACAGATTCCTTTCAGCAGCTTAGGAGATCACAGATAAAAAAGCTACCTTCTTGGTAAGAAAAATATTTTTCCAGCACTTTTAAAAAAACTTTTAGCACAAAATGAACCTTTGGCCAAACGGTGTGACGTGTTGCTTTTCTCCTCAGAGGAAAAAAAAAACAATTCAGGGCTGGCATGGAACGACTGACATGAATGAAACTTTCTGCCTGCTGTTCAAACGCTGGGGGTGTAAACAGAAGTGAACCACGCTCTGTAAAAGCCCAAGCTTGAGGCTTGCTCCACAGAAGGGGGTGAATGCACCAGTCACCTATTCAGCCAGTTGCTGGAATATTTTAATTGCCCACTCATTAACATTTTAATGATACTTCTCGGATCTAAAGCTGAGTCTTGTTCTTTTTTTAAGCATCACGCGGCACTTTGCTGGAAAAGGCAATCCAGCCAAGGAAAAATTGAAGGCAGGAAGAAAAGAGGAAGACGACCAAAATGGGGTGAATTGACTCCGTCAAGTGAACTGGGTTTGCAAGAACAGGGCAGGGTTGGTAATGGGAAGACATTTTGGAGAATTCTTTCAAAAGGCCAACAGGCACGTGCATGTGGTCGAACCAGTGGATATTGTCTATCTGGATTTTCAGAAGGCATTTGATGCGGTCCCTTACCAAAGGCTGCTGAGAAAACTCCACCGTCAGGGGATAAGAGGGCAGGTCCTCTTATGGATTGAGAATTGGTTGAGAAACAGGAAACAGAGAGTAGGTGTCAATGGACAATTTTCACAATGGAGAGAGATGAAAAGTGGTGTGCCCCTGGGATCTATACTAGGACCAATGCTTTTCAACCTGTTCATAAATGACCTAGAGACAGGGATAAGCAGTGAGGTGGCTAAGTTTGCAGATGACACTAAACTTTTCTGGGTGGTGAAGGGATTGTGAAGAGCTCCAGAAGGATATCTCCAAACTGGGAGAATGGGAGGCAAAATGACAAATGTATTTCAATATAAGAACATGTAAAGTAATGCACATTAAGGCAAAAAAAAATTCAAAACTTTACTTAGTAGCTAATGGGTTCTAAACTGTCCGTGATGGATCATGAAAGAAATCTTGGTGTGCTGGTGGACAGTTCAATGAAAGGGTCAACCCAGTGTGCGGTGGCAGTGAAGAAGGCCAATTCTATGCTAGGGATCATTAAAAAAGGGGACTGAAAATAAAACAGCCAACGTTATAAGGCCACGGTACAAAACACAGGTAAGGCTGCACCTGGAGTATTGCATACAGTTCTGGTCACCGCACCCAAAAAAGACACAGTGGAACTGGAAAAGATGTAGAAGAGAGTGACTAAAATGATGACTGGGCTGGGTCATCTCCCTTATGAGGAAAGGCTACAGCGTTTGGGGTTTTTTAGTCTAGAGAAAAGACGCCTGAGGGGGGACTTGTTTGAGACGTCTAAAATGATGAAGAGGATGGATATACGCAATACCAGAACCAGGGGACATTCACTCTAATTGAGTGTTGGGAGAGTGACAACAGACCAAATAAAATATTTTTCTACCCAACATGTTGTTAGCCTAATTTTTGCCACAGGAAGTGGTGATGGCATCTGGCCTAGATGCCTTTAAAAGGAGATTGGACAGATTTCTGCAGGAAAAGTCCATCACAGATTACCAGCCATGAAGGGGAGGAATAATCTCCAGGCTTCAAAGTGAAGGTTGTCTAGCGAAATTTGGTTTGCGAAGCAGGGACCAAACATTGTCCAGCGAAATTCCCCCATAGGAATCACTGTTTTGCAAATCGCTATAGCGATTGCAAAAAGCCAACGTCTAGCGAAAAAACTGTCATGCGGGGTAACTGTCTAGCGAGGCACCACTGTAAATGGTCCCCTCCCTTCACAAGCAGCAGCAACAGAAACAAAGAAAACAGAAGGGAACAAACAGATACAGTAATCTTTATCCTGATGTATCTACCAGCTCAGCAGAAGCAAAATGAATTTCTAGCGGTCACTGAAACAAATGGGGGCAAAGACCCCCCCTATCTTTTGCCTTCAGGCATAAGGCTGCTCGTAAAGTAATAACTTGCCTCAAAGGAGCAATAGATTAAGAAAGGAGGGTTACATGTTCAGGCTCCGTCCTTTCAAGACGAAGGCAAACAGTGCTTGCATCAGCTCCACAAAGCAATTTGGTATCAATGTTTAATGCTCGCTTGTCATGGACTCAGAGTTACGCACCAAAAGGCAAGAGAGCAGTCACACCAAGTCTGCAGCTTGTTGGCCACACCTGCTCTGCCACACATGCCCTCCCACCTCCCGTCATACTTCATTCATAAGACTAATTGCAAGGTAGTCATTCTGAAAGTTACCTGTTGCCACAGCAATCTACTTCCAGCAAGGTTAATAGGCACCGCAGGGTCTTGCTACGAGGAACAAATTTCTTAATAGAAATTTCATTATCACTGCATGAAAGTGCAGGGATGTTACTGTGCAGCAAATCAACATTCTGTGTTGGGATGTTACTGTGCAGCAAACCAACATTCAAAGCAGAGACATCACCTTGCCGACAAAGGTCCACAAAGTCAAAGCTATGGTTTTTCCAGTAGCGATGTATGGAAGCGAGAGCTGGACCATAAAGAAGGCTAACCACCCAAGAATTGATGCTTTTGAATTTTGTGGTGCTGGAGGAGACTCTTGAGAGTCCCCTGGATTGCAAGGAGAGCAAACCTATCCATTCTGAAGGAAATCAACCCTGAGTGCTCGCTGGAAGGACAGATCCTGAAGCCGAGGCTCCAATACTTTGGCCATCTCATGAGAAGAGAAGACTCCCTGGAAAAGACGATGTTGGGAAAGTGTGACGGCAAGAGAAGAAGGGGACGACAGAGGAGGAGATGGTTGGACAGTGTCATTGAAGCGACCAACATGAATTTGATCAAACTACGGGAGGCAGTGGAAGACAGGAGGGCCTGGCGTGCTCTGGTCCATAGGCTTACGAAGAGTCGCACATGACCTAACGACTAAACAATAACAACAAATGAGGCAGTCCCAAGAAAACACTATAACTTTGAAACTTGAGTCTGGATCAGCACCAAGTGTGGCTCAGACAATCTCCTCTTGTTCTGTGCCAAATTTGTGGAATTTTGAGTAAAGGGTTTTTGAGGTATGATTTTCAAAATGTAAAACTGGATCCACCCAGACCATGCTCCTCTGGGTAGCCACTCCAAGAGAGGCCCATAAGACTTTCACAAGCGTTTGGGTCTTCTTTGCAGTGGCACCAACTTTATGGAACCAGTTCCCAGTGGAGCTATCTATGCCTGGGCCCCTCCCTGTAAACATTCAGAAGGCACTTTGAAAAATTGCTCTTCAGGGAGGCTTCCACACCAACCCACCTCGATTTTGTGCCTTCAGTCCTGCTGTCTCCTTGAGAGCCTGTCATTAGCACCAAGTGTTTTGTTTACTAATTGTTTTTGATTTCTTAGTGGTGTATTAGTAGTTTGAACAACAGATGTGTTAGTTATTCTTGTTGTAAACCACACAGAATAGTGCACAGCACTAATGGGCAGTCTGCCTGCCTGCCTGCCTGCCTGCCTGCCTCTCTCTCTCTCTCTCTCTCTCTCTCTCTCTCTCTCTATCTACAAAAATAGTTTTTAAAAAATAATACAAGAAAAGCAGAAAGGAAAAAAAGGAACACACTAGAGAACATAAATGTTTGTACAGGGACTTATCCACCTAAAAGTGTAGTAAGTGCCACAAGCCCGGTTACATTGTGTGAGAAGAAACTCCCAGGTCTGCTGGGACCACTTGAACCTGGCCGTTGCCTTCTGTCTCAGAGATGGATGCTTTCAATACTTGAAATAGAGTTCCTTCGGCCAGACACGGCTGGGTTAGAAGAAAGTAAAGACATGCCCTTAGCAATGTCTGGCCTCCTGATTAAAAAATGAGGCAGCAGCGGCCCCTGCCGTGTGGGATCAGGGAGGTTTTCGAGCTGAACGCCGAGCCAGTCAAGAGCGTTGCGTCGGCGAGAATGCTGGCTGGATCTCTTTTGTCTGGCGAGGAATTGTACCGACCCCGGCTGCTTTCTCAGGGAAAGGTCATGTCGGCTGTGAAAGAGACCTTTGCTGATCTGTATGGCGGTGGAGCTCAAATCGGGAATGAGAGGAAGAGGGAAAAGCGTGAGAGAGTTAAACTCAGTGGTGGGCAAAGCTCCCTGAACCCTGGTAATAAATAACTTGAGGGCAACAGGACAAAGAACCTGAATATATTCACCAACTGATATATGTTTTTAAAATGGTTGTGGAGTTCTGTCTCAAAAGATGGGGAGAAGCCTCACTAATCAAAGACAAGAAGGGCGGGCGGATGTAAACACTGCTTTCCCTCTCAGGGAAGACTAGGTAAAAAAGATGATGATGCAGAAATATCCTGTTCACTTCCCCTGCTAAAGTGGATGGTCACCAAGGCAATATAATAAGCTGATGCCACCACGGAGACGGTCCACATTTTATTACCCCCAGGCCAGCAATGGGGAACCTACGGCACGTGTGCCATAGCTGGCACACAGAGCTCTTTTTGCGGGCACACGAGCCATAAGTCGCCAGATCGCTACTCCGCTGCCCCCCTGGCAGCCAAACTCAGGAGGCAGCTGCCGCTGCGGTGCTGACGCCCCGACAGGTGATGGGCCAAAATCCGGAGCAGCTGGCGTGGGTGGCAGATCTGGAGTGAGGTCCCAAGGCACCTCCATGCTGCCACTTCTGGTTCTGCCGCAGCCCGCTGTTCCCCTCCCCGCCTCCCCCCCATTTGGACACTCGGGCCAAAAAAGGTTCGCTGCCATGGCCCTAGGCCAACGGGAGCATCCACTAGAGGCCAGAGAGCCAGCCTTGAAAACAACTCCTGCAACTCCCATCTGCCCCCCTTTTTGATTAAAAAATAATAACTGGGGATTTTTGCTGTTGTCTAGTGGCCATTTTGAAAGAAAAAAACAAAATTCTGTTGGGGGTTCGAGGATGGGCTGAGTGCCCCCCCAAAAAATCACAAACAAACCAACCAACCAAAAGCAGTATGAATTCTTTTACGCACATCCAAGCAGGCACAAATTTGCAGAGCAATTTTTTTCTCTCCCAAAAACAAAACAAACCCTTGGGGATGCAGTGAGATGCTGGGGCCTCACAGATGTCAAAGGGCCACACACAGGCCCCTGGAAGGCCAGGTTTCCTACCAGCACCGTGTAAGGATCGACAGCCTGGCCTAAGCCGGCCATCGTGGGCTTGACGTTCCTCTGACCGCCCAACTGATCACGTGATCGATCACATCACAGGCCCTGACGGGCCAAAAGAAAACAACAGGGCTTCGGCCAAAGAGTTTAACACATGGGTGTAGCCTGGCATCATACGCTCCCCACCCCCCGTAGGCTGTAGCTCCCAGTTCCTGCATTCTTGGCAACCTGTCCCAGAAGAACATGGCCCACATTATGCGATGGGAGATGATGCTTTGTAGAATTCCGCCTCAAGTTCTTAAAGGATAGCCTGGTTGTTCTCTACTAAGATCAGCCTGCTGTTTGCTCTGGAGACGCTTCCCTCAAATATCAAACCCAGGGAGCAAAATACATCCTGGAAAGTTGAAACAGAACTCCTGGATGGGGCACCCTGAGGTGTTCAGAGATACAAAAAGATGGACCCTCGCCAAGAGAGTATGAAGCCATGAAATGCTGCTTCATGAAACTGGGGAAAAAGCAATGGGAGATTCGGAAGAGCGAAAGGCATGGTCTACTACACCTTCTAATATGCCGTTGGACGACTTCAACAGCCCCATCGGCCTAACCCTTCCACAGGCTGTACCAGTTTCTCCCTATAAATCTAGTTCTACTTATTTTCTTCTCTTGGAAAATGTAGCTGTACAATACAGCATGTGTATGCATGTTTCTATTGGAAGGACTGGCGTGTGATAGTTCAATAGTGACACATTCCAACCAAACAGAATCTGTCTGGTATTAGTCAAGAGATGTTAGGAGCCAGATAGATCTTTAAAGAAAGCAGCAGTTAGCAGTCACATTATATAGGTTTTAGCTGAGCAACAGAAGGTCAAACATGTGATAGTGTTAGGATGGGACCGATAGGTTTAGCTGTTAAATGGCTAGTTGTTTGTTAGAGGAACTATCTCTCTCAAAATTTAATGGATGACATAACTGAGTCCGGCACATGTTGATGTAACAATTACCAAATGTCAAAGCATTTTGATTTTATTCTATTCTACATCTGTTTTAAACAGTAAAAGTTAAAGTTTTTAATAAAGACCAAGTGATCATTTTATGTACTGTACTTTCAACTACTGGCGTATTCACACATACAAGGGAGAATACCAATTTTTGTGGCTTTTCATCACAACAAATGCTTTAAACGACTGTGTGCAAACTATGTCACTGATAAGATTCTGGCCACAGTATCGTGGAGAAAAAATATAGGTGGTTGCAACCTTGCAAAACAGTTAAGGAAGTGAAGATACACTGTGACGTCTTCTGGTAGGTCCACCTTTTTTTTTACTGGTAGACTAGAAAGAACTGACTGAAAGGTTGAATGTTGGTGTGGTTAGGGAAAGTGAAAAAAGAAAGTGCCAAGGGAGGACTGCCTCTGAATGTTAAGACAAAAATCCAGACTCCTGAAGAATTACACAACTTTAACACTGACAATGTTATGTCTCCAAGCCATAGAACCAGCATTTGTCTGTAGACCATATCCATGGTCATGTGGCCAGCGTGACTAGACACAGAACGCCGTGACCTTCCCACCAAGGTGGTACCTATTTATTGACTCGCATATTTACATGCTTTCAAACGGTTAGGTTGTCAGGAGCTGGGATAAGCGATGGGAGCTCACTCCGTCGCGTGGATTCGATCTTACGATGGCTGGTCTTTGACCCTGCAGCACCAAGGCTTCTGCCGTTTAACCCGCAGCACCACCATGTCCCATTATAATTTTGTATACCTTGGTTCAATTATCAATCCAAAGGAAGACTGCACCCAAGAAATCAGGAGAAGACTAAGACTTAGAATGGCAGCAATGAAGAAATTAGAAAATATCATCAAGTGTAAATATCATCAAGTGTAAGGATGTGTCACTAGAGAGGAAGGCCAAGATCATCCATGCTCTTGTATTTCCTATTGCCTTGTATGGATCTGAAACCTGGAGAGTTAAGAAATCTGATAAGAAAAATACAGTGGTGCCTCGCATAGCGAAGTTAATCGGTGCAGCAAAAATCGCTGCAAAGCAATTTTGTCGCTATGCGGTTTTGAAAAGCCCATAGGAATGCATTGAAACCCCTTCAATGCGTTCCTATGGGCTTAAAACTGATCTTTAAGCGAAGATCCTCCATACAGGAAGCGAGGAATCTGTCCCTAAACACAGCGGCGACCATTTTTTTTAACCTGGTGGCCATTTTGGAACCGCCAATCAGCTGGGGGAAAATCATCGCTTTGCGATAATCAGTAAGCGAAACGGTACGATCATCGCAAAGCGATTTTTGCCCATTTTAAACATCGCAATGCGATCGCAAAAAGTTCGTTGATATACGATTTCGTCGTTAAATGGGGCGCCCGTTAAACGACGCACCACTGTAATGGATTCATTTGAAATATGATGCTGGAGGAGAGCTTTGCAGATATACCTGGACTACCAGAGAACTAAACTAGTGGGTCCTAGATGAAATCAAGTCTGAACGATCTCTGAAGGCAAAAATGTTGAAGCTGAGGATGTTCTACTTTGGGCACATCATGAGAAGGCAGGATTCTTTGGAAGACAAAATGTGAGATTGACTGACTCCCTAAAGGAAGCCACAGGCTTGAGTCTACAAGAGTTGAGCAGAGCTGTTGAGGAGAAGACATTCTGGAGTTTGTTCATTCATAGGGTTGCCAAAAGTCGGACACGACTTGATGGAACTTAACAACAACATCATTATCTTTTAAAGCCACAATCCTGCGGCTCTTACTATCATAACCAGGGTCATGTACAGGTCCCCCCAAATTCAAACTGGAGCCCAACTCAGAGGAGACTGGAAGGTTTTCCCACAATAAACTCTTCATCAGCCACTTGCTCCTGAAGTCATGTATGTAAAATGGGTATAAAGATGAGCAACGAGTCTTGCAGGTTTCTCGTGAAGGTGAAAGAGACGCAAGTCTTAAGTCTACCATAAAATGTAAATGTGGCCTAACCAACCCCATTAGAGCATCAAACAACGTTAAGGCTGGTTATTATTCAAGTCCCTGCAGCAGTATAAAAGCACGTATTCTGTCTGTGGTCGTGATGGAACATGGGAGGCTAAGAATGGCAACGTATTCATAATTTTTTTCTCTGCTGGATAATTTTAAATGCTTGGAGCACAAAAAAATATTCCTCATAATTTCTGTGAGTGCGAATGTGTGTTTGTGTGTCATTCTTCAGCCTTTGTCTATTTAAACAGACCAATTTACACCCACTGATATTTAAGAGTGACGCGGGGTTCTGTCTGGCAAAATATTTCTCCTCGCTGGATCACTATAGCAACTGCACACTCCATTAAAAATCATCAAAACTCATAACAATCAGTCTTTTTTTGTTGTTTTTTTTACAACTTTTTTTTAAAATAAAGGAGTGCAACAAAACTCCATACTTCCATCTTTTTCTTCTATACTCCTCAGTATTATTTTCTTCCAATATATCTATTTATCTAAAGGAGGTCATCTGTGAGGGAGGAAAGGAAGGACTCCTGCCTTTGAATTTAAACACGTCTGCTCAGTTGGTATTTGTTGTCACAAACCAGAAGAACCTCCATGGGCAGAGGTAGTATACCTTTGTATACAAGGTGGAAGAGATAAGCAGTTATTGCCTTTTTTAAAAAAATGCCCCCGCATGTAGGATGCACGGAACATTTGGCCGAACTCGGATGGAAAGAGGAAGATGGTGCCCATGGACCTGTAGTCTGAGCTGGCAAGGCTCCCGCGTCCATCCTGCTGCTCATGCCTTCTAGTAGACCTCCATGAAATTAAACTGACGACTTAATAAAGTGACAATGGCCACAAGCTCGGTAAATCCTGTAGTTATTGGCAAAGCTCTCTGGAAATTGGTGTGCTTCTGCTGCTGTAGAATAAGCAGTATCCACAGACCATGGACGGGGGTCTATGTCCCAGCAAGAGGGAACACAGAGACCCTCCAAGCTACTGAGAGCAGCACTACCACCTCTAACATTCAGCGACTGCCGCTCAGATTCCTCCAAAGCGACTGCTTTGGTTCTTTCTTATGCAGGAGGGTTTTCCTGCACCACAGAAGCCTATGAAGAGGCAGGGCAGAACTTCTCCTTCCCTTCTGGAAAGGACACATGAAAGGAACCCATGTTATGGGATGGGAAATGGTGCTTCAGTGGTGGTGGCAGCAGTGGTTAAGTGGAGACAATGGGTCCTGCAAGAATAGCCTGAGACGGAGGGGGGGGATGTCTCCCAATGGACGTGTGCACTCACCCTGTTGGATTCTGTGTTTCTTGGGTAAGGAGACAGTAAAGTGGTGCATATTTCCAAGGGCCATCCATTCACTCCATTAGCAGTGAAAGAAGAACATAGTATAGTGGTGTCTCGCTTAACGATTACCTTGTTAAACGACAAAACCGCTGTACGATGACTGTTTTACAATCACTTTTGCGATTGCAAAACAATGTTTTAATGGCCAAAATTCACTTCCCAACAATCGGTTCCCTGCTTCGGGAACTGATTTTTCGCTAGATGACGTTTTTAAAACAGCTGATCGGCGGCTCTAAAATGGCCACCCGCTGTGCAAAATGGCTTCCCGCTGTGTTTTTGGATGGATTCCTCACTTTACAAGCACCGAAAATGGCTGCCCCTATGGAGGATCTTCGCTGGACAGTGAGTTCTTCAGCCTATTGGAATGCATTGAACAGGTTTTCAATGCGTTTCAATGGGATTTTTTATTGCACTTAACGAGGATTCCGCTCTACAGCGATTTCGCTGGAACGGATTAACCTTGTTAAGCGAGGCACCACTGTATAGCAAGTTATTTCCCAAAGGCAATTTCTAGTATGAGTGGTGATGGCAAGGAGGGTTTTCTCTTGCTACTATCATCCTCATCGTCTTGGAACCGCAAAGCTAGAAGACCTAGCCTGGCATACAGAGACTTTCTAGCCATTATGAGAGTTGTGCTCAGGGAGAACTTGAAATTGGCTGACCTCTTATGCTGGCATTTCTACAGTTGGATGCAAGATCTTCTGTGTTTGTTTCAGTTCTAGGTGATGATAGCAACGGATGTTAGAATTTCCTGCCATGGTTCCCTAACAAGTAAAAACAGAAGCCAGTAGGAAACAAGACACCCGCATCATGGTAATGGGCGCAACACCAGCTTACAAAACGGAGCCTCCAACAAAGCCTTGGAGAAGGCCCGTTGGCTTGCGAGCAAGAGAAGAACAGTTCAGGAATAGCATGGGGATGCAGAGACTTCAACTGGAACTAGAAAAAGACTCGGAAATACAATTGGAATCCAAGATAGGATGTGAATAATCAGGCTCACACAATTGCGGATCAGTGGGAAGGCCCCTTGATCACACCAGCCAGACCTTCACACCAACGGAAGTTCCCAAACGCCTTCAAAGCCATTAAAATCGCAATATAGACCTAAAAATAGTGTTGGCTGCCAGGTACGTTCTCTTCTCTGTCGCCCTCCCTCACTCTGCCCTGTTGGGACCACTTGCATCACGAGAAGAGAAAATCGACTTAAAACGGCCACCTGCATAAAGCAAACCCGTCACATCTGCCTGGTTGCTGGGCAACTGCCGTGTACTTTACCAGACTTTACCCTCAAGCCTCCCTTACCTGAAAGTGGCATTATGGTTGAAAATGGGCTATTGACTTAATTCAAGCACAGACGGGTAATTTAATTTTACAGGTCAAGGCAAAAAGGGATCCTTATCTTGTTCGTTCGAGTTTCTCGAATATATATACTGTATATGGATTTCTTGTTCAGAGAGTCTAAGGGGGGGGGGGGAGAAAATCAATCAAGAGAGCAAAAACATCCCTTTAAATTCTTCTCAATACAACGTACGGTGATATCTTGTTTAAACGAGCTTGATAAAGTTCACCTCTTAAGCCAAAAGGTAGGGAAAAGGACTCCTCAACTCTCAACAACAACAACAACAACAACATGCCATCAAGTCAATTCTGAATGATGGTGATCCCTTCCAGGGTTTTCCCAGTATAGAATAACCAGAAGTGGTTTACTTGCTCCTTTCGTCTAGGGGGAGCCCTGGGACTGTGCCACTGGCCCAAGGCTACACAGGCTTCCCTTTCTGGGGTGCATAGCATGGAACTGAACTCCCAACCTATGGCTCTGTAGGCAGATACAGTGGTGCCTCGCATAACGAGCACACCATTTAACGATGAATCCGCATACCGATGAGGATTTTGCGATCGCTAATGTGATCACATACCGATGTTTCTTCGCATTGCGAGGGGGAACAGCTATTCAGCGGTGGCCGGAACACCCAAAATGGCCGCCGGAACCACCCAAAATGGCCGCCGGAACCACCCAAAATAGACGCCGGAACACCCAAAATGGCCGCCGGATCATGGGGGAGCATCGCAGAACGGTGAGTTTTAGCCCATTTGGGCCCAATGGGTTTTTTTTTTGATCCGTATAGCGATGTTTCCCCATAGCGAAGGTTAATCCGGAACAGATTAACCTCGCTATGCGGGGCACCACTGTACCTAACCACTGAGCTGTCTAACCAGCATAATAATAAGAATCATGTCCCGTCAAGCCAATTCTGACTTACAGCAATCCTTTCCAGAGTTCTCCAGGTCAAGAGTCCTCAGAACTGGTGTAACCTTCTTCTGGAGGGAGCCCTGGGACTGTGAAGCTTCGCCCGACACCACACAAGCCGGCTCTACTCGCAGGAGACACAGTGGGGGAATCAAACTCTCAACCTCTTGGTCTGCAGTCAGAGACCTCCCTAACTCCACTTATAGGTTTGGCAAGTGTAAAGGGGCTCAGCATCTTCTCTAGTAAGATTCATGCATGAAAATAAGTATCTCTTGAATGATTACACTCTAAAACAAGTATCTGCATGGCACGTGATTTACAAAAAAAGAAAGAAAACAAGAGTTTGTTAAGACATGGACCTCAGTCAGCAAAATACAGCCCCCTTTCTTCACGCCACAGGTGGAAACTAGAAAGCTACTTTACACTTGTTCTATCTAGCCCTATATTCCCAACACTGACTGGCAGCAGCTTTCTCCACCGATTACAGGGATCGTGACCAGAAGAGCCACAGCAATAACTCTTGCTTCACCTCACTTGCAGAAAACAGAATTCTGCAGGGCTTGAAAATTTTTGGCCGATACAAGAGTCTTTCAGTGGTGGCCGGGAGTGCCTTTGCACATTTAAAACTAGTGCGCCAGCTGCATCCATCCCTGGAGAGCTCTGATCTGGCCATGACGGTGAATGCCTTAGTTACATCCTGTCGGATTGGTTACTAGGGCTGATCTCAGGGATCATATAACCTCCCTGTTTACAGCAGCTCCACTGGCTGCTGATCCTTTTCAAGACTGAATTCAAAGAACAGTGGTGCCCCGCATAGTGACGTTAATCTGTTCCAGGATTAACGTCGCTATCCAGATTCGTCGCTATGTGGGGGGGAAAACCCATAGGAACACATTAAACTCCCTTTAATGTGTTCCTATTGGGGAAAAACTCACCGGTAAGCGAAGATTCCCCCATCCGGCTGCCATTTTCGCTGCCCGGTAAGCGAGGGCAGTGTGCGAAAATGCTGCGGGCGGCCATTTTCTGCACCCGGCGGCCATTTTGGACCCCCCGATCAGCTGTTTTCTAAACATCGCTATGTAGATTCGGCGTTAAACGGTGCGCTTGTTAAGCGAGGCACCACTATATCGGTTCTATCCTATTCAGCTCTAAACAGCTTGGGCTCAAACTATCTCAAGGAACACATCTTGCCCTATGAGCCTCCATAGGGGTGGAGATCATCAAGAGAGGCCTTTTTCTTATTCCCAACACCTTCACAGGTGGGGACACAGGAGAAGCCCTTCTCTTGTCGCTGCTGCCAGACTCTGGAACTCCCTCCCACCGGAGGCCAGACTTTGCTGTCCTTCTGCAAGCAGGCAAAGACTTTTCTCCTCAGGAAGGCTTTACCTGAATCACGGGTGGCCTGAGAGGGGATTGTTTTTAAATGGATTGTTGCACCTTACTGCTTTGAATGTGTTTTGGACTTGCTTATATTTTTTTAGTATGTTATTTGTTTGATCCTTTTTACTATTTGTAGGACATGGTGGTGCTGCGGGTTAAACTGCAGAAGCCTTTGTGCTGCAAGGTCAGAAGATCATCCGTCATAAGATTGAATCCACACGACGGAGTGAGCACCCGTCGCTTGTCCCAGCTCCTGCCAACCTAGCAGTTCGAAAGCATGTAAATATGAGTAGATATATAGGTACCACCACAGTGGGGAGGTCACGGAGTTCCGTGTCTAGTCACGCTGGCCACGTGACCACGGAAAACTGTCTTCGGACAAACGCTAACTCTATGGGTTGGAAACGGGGATGAGCACCGCGCCTTAGAGTCAGACACAACTGGACTAAATGTCAAGGGGAACCTTTACCTTTCTATTTGTGTACTCACCATTAGCTTTGGATACTTTAAATGCTGTCTTTTAATATCATAAGCTGCCTTGGGTCTTTTTTAAAGAGAAAGGTGGGATTAAAATATTTTAAATCAATCAATCAATCAATCAATCAATCAACAAAAACAAAAAAAAATCATAAAAGGGCATTCTTTACATCCCCAACTACGAGGCACACATTTGAAATGGCGCTATTTTGTACTTTCCAGGAATATATTTCTGTGCATCGTTGGGTAAACCCATAAGGTGTGATTTTCGGCTGTATTTCTTTTCTGAAGTGTTCGGCTGACAATATAAATTAAATCATCACAACAAAGTCAACCAAAAGCCGCTCTCGATTTTTCCAGTCTTTCAATCTTTTGATATTAAGAAAACATTTTGTCACATAAGATGAAGAGCAACTCATTCTTCCACAGATAGATATTGATTACTATATTTAAACAGGCATCATAAAATGTACCACACAAAACGATCCCCCCCCTCCCCGTCTCTCCAACGCTCTGGATTGTTATTCTTTCACACTTTTTTTTAAAAAAAGGGTAGACTTTAAGAAATACAATAGAGATTACCTCTTCTCAGCCCGGTTATTAAAACAGAAAAGTGTGTGACGTGCAACGAAGAGAAACCAGAGGCAGAAACATCGTAATTATGAAATGAGAAAATTCTTTACCCAAAATCAGCAAAACTCAAACAAGCTGCTCCATTCAAACAATCTCACGGCAGTTTATATTTTTAATATAAAATTATATATTTTTTGCCCTGAAGGCAAAGGAGGAGTCCTTAAGAGGGACGGATCTCTTTCAACTCGTGGATGGACAGGCATGGAGTTCAACCAACCCTAAAACATGTACGGTGTTGCCCCTGCATTAAACAGGGAGTCAATTTCAGTTGCAACTTAATTGGCTTGAAAACACAAACAAGGAGATCCTGTTTGATCAGAGAAGGATGTCAGACTCCTGGCAAAGACAGTGTCCGAGATGAACACAAATACCATCACGTCAAGGAACAGTGAACTCCTGACAGAGACGAATGGGATTAAGCTAAATAGAAAGACAGCAGGCAAGCTGAATATGGGGGTTGGGGGTGAAAAAAAGAGAAGAAACGAGACTGAATTCTGAAGTGATTGCCATTTCTGTTCTTTGATGGCCACGTTTCAACCAATTATATATCTCTGACGACCGCCTGAAACATGAACCTCTGCAGGAGAAATCACATAGCCTCCTTCAGAAGTGGCTCATTATTATCGTCTCCCCCAGTAAATTAAAACTGATGTGACTGAATCACGATGAGTTTCTGAATTATCAGAAGACAGTGATGGGACTGTTCTTATTGGACAGGGTGCCCCTTTTTACATTTATAGATTTGTTTTCAAAATATCCAGGGCCACCGCCAATGTGATATTTCTATCTTTGCAATAATCTCTAGTGGCAATGCACACCCCTGGATTTCTCCCATTGGCTGGTACATTCAGCCTGTCCTGGTTATATTTTGTAGACTGTGCAGACAAAGGAAACTGGAGTCACAACTGGGCGTCACAACTGGATGGACACGGACACTAGGGATGCAAAGGGTAATTGCAAGATTTCTTCTTCTTGAGAGCTTTCGTGCTGTTCTCTTTGCCAAGATTCTCCCATAAGCCAGCAAGAATTTTTGGCTTCCTCCAACTTTTTTTTTTTGGCAATACATTGTCAAATTCTGGGCAGCTCAATGTTTGTTCCAAAGAACTTTACATAGGACGCCATTTCATTCGGGAACTGTAACGAATTTGCACAGATCCAGGTTTCTTCCGAGAAAGGAAACGGCGACCCAAAATTCCAAGAAATCCCCATGAGATTTCCCGCAAGATTTATCAGAGAAAAACACACCTTGAACAGATTAACCTTTCATCAAGGAGAAAAGAGACATGCACCCCTTCTCAGTTTCTTGCAAACAGAGATAGAGATGTTGCAAGATTCATACTCCAAATGTACACTATAGAGCTCAATGGACGTAGACCAGAGGTTCCCAACCTTGGGTCCCCGGGTGTCCTTGAACTAAAACTCCCAGAAGCCTTTTCACCACTTCCAGTGCTGGCCAGGATTTCTGGGAGTTGTAGTCCGAGAACCCCCAAGGCTTGGAACTACTGGTGTAGACAGAGCAGATCTATTCTCTCCACCAGAAAAACACAACATAAATATGCTTCTCTTCTAAATATCAAGCCTCATATATGTTAGTGTTCATCTAGCGCATTTCCCAAAGCACAGAGGATGGCATTTTGAAGAGGAACGTTACCTAACCAGATAGGCTAAATCTTCAACCGCTCTGCCATGCCTTTTGTAAAATATTGCCATGGCACTTGCCAGCCAAGATAGATGCTATATTATTTGATTCCAGATGCTAGGAAAGCTCTATGTATTTCCACGTACAGTGGACCCTCGACTTACAGACGGCTCGACTTACAGACTTTTCTAGTTACAGACTTCTCTGACTGCAAAATTTAGATTCGACTTGCAGCCAGAGAATCGACTTACAGACTAGAAAAAAAACAAAATGGGACAAAAATAGAATAAAAACCGCTGGTTATGGGATTAATCGGTTTTAAATGCATTGTAGGTCAATGGAGATTCAACCTACAGACTTTTTGACTTGCAGCCACCATTCCAATACGGATTAATTCCTTAAGTAGAGGGTCCACTGTATACATTTCATCCTTATTTATACTATATATGCTAAGCTTTTGCCAATAGGTTGTAGCTGCTGTGTATAATGTACAGTGGGCCCTCAACTTACAGACGGCTCCACTTACAGACTTTTCGAGTTACAGACTTCTCTGGCTGCAAAATTTAGGTTCGACTTGCAGCCGGAGAATCAACCTACCTACCGGGAAAAAAAAATCAAAATGGAACAAAAACGGCCGGTTACTGATTAATCGGTTTTCAATGCACTGTAGGTCAATGGAGCCTCGACATACAGACTTTTCGACCTGCAGCCACTGTTCCAATACGGATTAATTCCGTAAATGGAGGGTCTACTGTATTTCGCCTCTATGTTAGCTTGACCAATCCGTTCCCTTTTCTCCAGCACTCTTAAGAGCAATGGACAACCACAGAAAATATAAATTCCTTTTTTTAAAAAAAAAATCAGATTGGAACGCAAATGTTCAAAAGGCATTTCTGCAAGCTGATATTCTTTAATCTTAGATATCCTTAATGAATAGAAACAATGATGTTGAGCATCAAGGTAGCTTTCAATGTAGTTTTGATGACCTGCTGGGATGTTTTCAGGAACCACATAAATGTGCCCTCTATCCTAACCCAAGCCTCCATCTCCTGGTATATTGTTTTGATTGTTCAGGATTTTATTTTCTCAATGTTTAACTCAAAAAGTCCTTTTCTACCTGCTAGGAGGTATGGGGGCAATGTTGCTGCATTCTGGCTGCCCAAGAATATTTTACAAGACATACATTGGGACCACAAACAGTGTCATGTAGTAGATAAGAGGGGTGGGCTAGGACTCAGGCGACCTGAGTTCAAATCCCTCCTCAGGCCATGGAAACTCAGAGGGGTGCATGGAACTGGCAGAATTACTCTTTATGTCACTCCTCTGGAAAGGTCTATTAGGGTCACTAGAAGGAGGTTCCAACTTAGCAGCACATGTCGTAGAGGATGCAAAAAGACTGCAAAGCAACCAGCCTGACCACATGTGGAATGGAGTTCTTCAATGCAGCAACTGTTGCTATGCAGAAAGGTCTGTCTCTATTTACACAAACATCTGGTCACTGGAGGAACCATGCGTGATGTCAACCGGGACTCACATGTGGCCAATAATGGGACGGCCGCATGGGGGAATGGCTTCCACGGCCCTCCAGGAATGTGAGAAAGGACCCAAACAAGCAGATAGTCCCACAGTTCTTCCCCACACACAACATCACACATGGCTTCACTTGACCTTTACCCCAACCCTAAAGCGAGCCACATCTGGGTCATTCAAAACGAGGGGAAGGCACCTTCCACAACATGGAGGAGAAAGTTTTGTGTTTGTTAGAACCACTGGAGATAGACACACAGATGCTAGTAGGATGGCATTAATCGGGTGGCCAAGGGTTTGAGCAAGGAGCAGAAAATATGGCAATTCTGGGTCCTCCACAGACTAACAAAGATTCCCCAAAGGGCAAACCCTCCTCTCAAACTGGAAGTGCCTGGAGGTCAACCACTGGTTCTGACACATGGGCATTTGGGAATGTTCAACAGTGCTGGTGAAGAACCTGAGGCCTTCCTGAAAGGAGAATGACTTTTTCTGAAGACTTCTATGTGGAGAAGAGAATGGTGAGACAGCTCAGTGAGTTAGATCTCTAGCTGTGGGACCCGAGGTTGGGAGTTCGATTCCCCACCATGCCTCCTTGACAAGGAGATGGACTCAATGATCCGCAGGGTCTTTTCCAGCTCTGCAGTTCTAAGATTATTTATTAATTAATTTTTTAAAGGAAAACAGGAAAAAGAAGCTTCAAGAGATGGCTACAACAAAGTTACTTCAGGGTTGCATCTCTTTCCAGGACTGTCCTTGGCCCACTTCTGGAACAGAGGAATTAAAATGCTTCCATCATCATCACCATCACCACCACCACCACCATCATCATCATCATCATCATCATCACCACCACCACCACCTACGGAGCAAATCAATATTCCTCCTTTGATATGCCAGGGTTTTCTCAAGAAAAGAATAAATATTTAGATGTGTCATTATCCTTACCAGTAAAACTGGGACCATTTTTGGATTACGGGTTGCCCAAAACTAAGCAGAATAATGGGGTGCAGTGAGGCCAAGACCATGTTAAGGGGATTCCAGGAGTGGTGACCCCATTCTGTAGTCTAGCAATGAGTGAACTCAGAACAGAACTCACGGCATCTGCCTTTCCAAAAGGACAAGAACTCCATCCCTACCTTTTTCACGGTCTTGTCCGGTTCAAGAGCAATGTCCGGAATGTTGGCGTCCACCATGAGGGAGAACAAGTTCAAAATCAAGTTGGAATACCTACAGAAAGGAAGAGGCGATGGGGGGGGGGGGGGGGAAACAACAGGAGACAATATTGGAAAATTATTTTTGTGACAGAAGAGAGGGAACAGGAGACATGCCGGCTGGGTAAATAAACCCCTTGGAGCCTTCCAAATGAACCCGCAGCAACATTCTTTTCTTCACGCAGGGAAACGAGCAGCCCTAACTTGCACAAAATAGGCAAGCTTTTGAGCACCACAGAATTCTTCACCAGGCTAGATGATAAAAATGTGCGAAGGGGAGGAAACCAATGGACTCCTACCTTCCACGCTTCACTGTCCCCTCTCCTCAGCTTTATTTGTTTTTACCGTCTAGCTTGACAAACAGTCAAAACATTGCACCCTCTGCGCATTTACAGTTGGTCTTCATGAAGGTATTTCTTCACTGGTGGGTTGGGCAGTTTGGATTTTGTCCTGCCCCAATGGATCGATGTGGACATATCAGGTTTTTGGACTCGAGAGGAAAACAAGTGACTTCACTGGTGCAATGTTCTTCTAATTATTGTGTTAACATTATTTTTAAAGGGCCCTTTTAGGCCAATTTTGGATGGAAATTATTCACCCTTCATGCCACTTTCTTGTCATTCCTCAAGTCTGTAAAAGTGAGGAACCCTACCAGCTGTTTTCATCAATCAGTCAAGACAACAACTTACTTCCCAAACACAGTAAATAAATGATCATAATTCTTTAAAAAATCTTTCAAAAAGTATGTTTCTAAGCTCTAGATCTTCCACTATTCAAAATAACGAGCAGAGGACTTGAGGAGTTTTTCTCCCATTGGAATAATTTGCATGTGCAGAAGGATGAAGGTGAAGACAGATATCTCTAGTACATGCTCACATCAATCTTTCAATCAATCAATCACAGAATCATTAAGTTGGAAGGGGCCTATAAGGCCATCAAGTCCAACCCCCTGCTCAAGGCAGGGATCCCAATCAAAGTAGATCTGAAAGATGGTTGCCCTATTTACTCCTGAATGCCTCCAGAGCTGGAGAGCTTACCTCCTCTTGAGGATATTGCTTCCACGGTCATACTAATCTAATAGTTAAAAAGTTTTTTCCCCCAACTATTCAACCTAAATCTGGCTTCCTGTATTATGAGCCCATTCTTACATGTCCTGCACTCAGGGATGATCAAGAACAGATTCTCCCTCTCTTCTGTAGAAAAACCTTTCGATTCTTTGAAAAGTGCTATCACCTTTCTCCCTCACTCTTCTTTTCTCGACGCTAAACATGCCCAGTTCTTTCAGTCTTTCCTCAGAGGGCTTGGTTTAGCCGCCCCGAGTAGACCTGGTCTAGAAGGTAAAGGTAAAGGTAAAGGTAAAGGTTCCCCTTGACAATTTTTGTCCAGTCATGTTCGACTCTAGGGGGCGGTGCTCATCCCCGTTTCCAAGCCATAGAGCCAGCGTTTGTCCGAAGACAGTCTCCCATGGTCACATGGCCAGTGCGACATAGACATGGAACGCTGTTACCTTCCCACCAAGGTGGTCCCTATTAATCTACTTGCATTTGCATGCTTTCGAACCGCTAGGTTGGCGGGAGGTGGGACAAGCGACGGGAGCTCACTCCGTTGCATGGATTCGATCTTATGACTGCTTGGTCTTCTGACCCTGCAGCACAGGCTTCTGCGGTTTAGCCCACAGCGCCACCACGTCCCTAGAAGGGCAGGGTATAAATCTAATTAAAGTAAAGTAAAGTAAAGTTACAGTATCAGCCCCCGGATCCTCCTTCTTGCCCTCTTCTGAACTTGCTCCAGTGTGCTGGCATCCTTCTTAAAATGTGGTGTCCAGAACTGGACACAAGACTCCAGATGAGGCCTAACTAGTGCTGAATAGAGAACTATTACTGACGCCTTGCAAATGTAGGCAGAAATCTGCACCTGAGTTACTACAGATCAGTTTCTAAAACACAGTGTTCTAATACGGGGCAACCAGGACAAAGGCAAAGAATTCTTATTCTTATTTCACATCATAGAATCGTCATAGGGTGGGAAGGGACCTTGGAGGTCTTCTAGTCCAACCCGCTGCCCAAGGCAGGAGACCTCGTACTATCCTGGACCTCATACCATCCCAGACACATGGCTGTCCAATCTTTTCTTGAAAACCTCCAGTGATGGGAAACCCACAACATCAGCAGGCAAGCTGTTCCACTGCTTAACGGTTCTCACCAGCGGGAAATTCATCCTTATGTCCAGGCTGAAATCTCCCTCTGATGAGTTTCCATCCCTTGGTTCTTGTCCAACCCTCAGGTGCTGTGGAGAATAAATTGATGCCCTCTTCCCTGTGGCAACCCTTCAGATCTTGGAAGACTGCTATCACGTCTCCCCTCAGTCTTCTCTTCGTTAAGTTAAACATACCTAGCTCTTTGAATTGTGGTGCTGGAGGAGGCTCTTGAGAGTCCCCTGGAATGCAAGGAGAACAAACCTATCTGTTCTGAAGGAAATCAACCCTGAGTGCTCACTGGAAGGACAGATCCTGAAGCTGAGGCTCCAATACTTTGGCCATCTCATGAGAAGAGAAGACTCCCTGGAAAAGACCCTGATGTTAGGAAAGTGTGAAGGCAAGAGGAGAAGGGGACGACAGAGGACAAGATGGTTGGACAGTGTCATTGAAGCGACCAGCATGAATTTGACGGAACTCCGGGAGGCAGTGGAAGGCAGGAGGGCCTGGCATGCTCTGGTCCATGGGGTCACGAAGAGTCGGACATGACTTAACAACTAAACAACAACAACAATAACTGAATATCAGCTGACCAACAAGTCATCTTGTGATTGCCCAGGTACATCCATTTTGCCACCAGGATTAGGTAAAGCCTGGACTCCTGGAGTGGTCCACCAGGGTTGACCTTATTTTCTCAAGGTTTTCAAGTGTTCACTTACATGAACATGACTACCTTCAACTGTTGCACTTCTTGCCTCTCCAGCGTATGCCAGCACGGCCAACAGTGAGGGAGGCTAGGAGCTATGGTCCACCAACATCTTGCCAGGGAGAGGGGGCACCCTCTGCCCACTCCTAGCTTATCCAACAGCCCTCAAAAAAGCTAAGAAAACACAGCTTTCAGTATGAATAGCATTTAAGCTGCATATGTTAAGAAGCATTTATCATTCTTTTGTATTGGACACAAAGGTAATCCAGAAAGCATGGAGCTTTATCATGGTGGGGGGGGGACTTTTTCCCCAGCCTTGCTAAGGGTGGCGGCCAGTGCTTCTAAACCAAAATGCAGTTAATTAGCTCATGGAGAAAAGAGAGCATCACTGTTAAACACTTGACAGTTTCCTGTGACGGGGAAAGAAAAAAATATCATCTCCCCTAAAGACAGAAGATAAAACAGACAGACAAAAAAGGGAGGGGGATGAATAAGAAAAAAGAATAGCTCTTTGAATAAATTCCTTCTTTTCTTTATTTCTAACCATCCATCACCCCCTGCCACTGCTTTCTGTACCTTGCTCATATATTTAAACAACCATTCAAAATTACTCGAGAGACACTACAAAATGCATGCTGGATTTTAAATTAGATAATCTTTTTTTTTTGTTCCTGAATCTTCTCAAATGCTTTGAGCACCAATTTAAAAAAAAAAAAGCCAAGGAGGGGCAGGGTTCACCTTTTCACCAAACTCCTTCCATCTCCTCCCCACCCTTAAAACAAAATCAGCAGGTGTGAATTTTCAAGTGCGTTCCTTTCCTACTATTACGTTTCATATTCCTCACTTGCATGCATTTTATTCCACATAAATCATAAATATCCAATCAAGATGTCTAGGCATTTACATTCCGGCTGCCGAGAGACAAGGGCTACATTTCTAACATGATATTGCACATTAGCGGGAGTGTTTCAAAGGCGTTCGTGTTGTAAATGTAAGATCTGAAAAGTTCTTCACCTTTTAATCTCAGCCCTCCTTTTCCACAAATTTCAAGGACCTGAATGAAGGAGGATGGAATTTTTCCAACACTCGCCGATGGATCATAAGAATTGCCAATTCAAAACTGGCTCTGCTATTGCATCTCATATTGGTCCATGTTCCATTAAGCCACAAAGGCTGACGTCTCAACAAAGATGCTCCATTGCCAGAAACTGTGATGGACCAACTTGTGGTCATTAACAACGTATCCTCCATGCATTCATGCCTGTCTTCTCCTTGGACTTCTCTGGCCTTAATCCAGATGTGGAGGATGGAGTGGCTGTGACCAGCAAATAGTATCAGAGATCCAGAGGTGTCTCTGTGATGACATGACTTTTAGCAAATCACTTTCATTTTAAAGGTACAGTAATGCCTCGCTTAACGATTGCCCCGCATTACGATTAATCTGCTTTACGGCGATCTTTTTGCAATCGCAATTGCGATCGCAAAATGATGGTCTAAATGGGGGAATTTCGCTTAGCGATGATTGGTTCCCTGCTTCGGGAACCGATTTTCGCTTTACGATGATCAAAAACAGCTGATCGTCAGTTTTTCAAAATGGCCGCCGGGTGCTTAAAATGGCTCCCCGCTGTGTTTAGGGATGGATTCCTCGCTATACAGACAGCGAAAATGGCCGCCGTATGGAGGATCTTTGCTGGACGGTGAGTTTTTACCCCATTGGAACGCAATGAACGGGTTTTAATGTGTTTCAATGGGGTTTTTAATTTGGCTTTATGATGTTTTCGCTTAATGGCGATTTTCCTGGAATGCAAGGCACCACTGTAGTGCCAGTGGTTTCGTTATCTAGCTACAGAGCTAGAGTTTGGGAGCTCAATTCCCCACTGTGCCTCTCAAGGGTAGAGCCAACCTGTGTGGCCTTGGGCCAGCTGCACAGTCCCAGCGTGTCCCCAGAAGAAGGGAATCATCAATGACTTCTGAGTATTCTCTACCTGGAAAACCCTGAAAAGGGTCACCATACGTCAGAATTAATTGGACGGGACACGATGATGAGCCTGTCCTTTCAACATAGGTGACAAACACATCCTCCATTTAAAGTACTGCTGCTAAGGATTTTTTTTTTTTTAAATGTAACCCGTGGAACTTGGCCAATGCTCAATGGAAAGAAATCAACCCCAACACGGGGAAGACAACGAGAAAAGAAATCTCTGTGCGGTGCGAGATACACACAGCCACACAGGCTACGTTCCACATAACAAAGTATATATAATTGATTCTCTGAATGTCACCTGCACAAGTTAATCCCTTTGTAATGATTCTCTGGAGAGAATGGGAGTTACTGCAATCTCCGATTAATAACTCAACTTTGTTTCCACGTTCCGCGGAATTGCTGCTAATGCATTATCAACGACAGTTTATAAAAGACAGTTCTTTCTTCTTCCCCACCTCGGATTTCAAAAAGGCAGAGGATCTTGTCCGTTTTCCCCAGACAAGGCTTCTCCATTCTCCCTGCCTTCAAAGATCACCATCTGCTCGGTACGTGTTCCTTTATAGACACTGGACTCTATTCGTACAAGCCAGAGAGCTTCTAGAGTTCACCATTAGCAAAGCGACAGCTGCCACTGGGGCACTCAGCCTGAGAACTATTTTATTCCACCTTGGACTTCCCGTGGTGAGCCTAGGTTCTAACCTTGGTTGGTTCAACACCAGGTATTTGTTCAGTTGGACTTGCTGTCGGGTTGCTGTGCCATCCAGATGAAGGAAGGAAAAACACATAAAAATACCTAGAGATGGGCACGAATTTTGGTTCAAAGGTTCATGCTGGCAGGTACGCATGACGCCACAGGTAGTGCAGGTCCCCTTCCCCCACCTCCCCAGCTGTATCTCACACTGACCAGCTGGCAGATGCTCCTCTCCTCCTCCTCAGCTGTTCGACCAGTCTCCGGCAGGAGCATGGGACTTCCCTGCCCCGCCTCCTCAGCTGATTGCCCACTCAGAGAAGGCTTCCCTGCCCCGCCTCCTCAGCTGATTGCCCACTCAGAGAAGGCTTCCCTGCCCCGCCTCCTCAGCTGATTGCCCACTCAGAGAAGGCTTCCCTGCCCCGCCTCCTCAGCTGATTGCCCACTCAGAGAAGGCTTCCCTGCCCCGCCTCCTCAGCTGATCGCCCACTCAGAGAAGGCTTCCCTGCCCCGCCTCCTCAACTGATTGCCCACTCAGGACAGGCAACCCTGTGCTCCTGTCTGGGACTGGTTGAATTGCTGAAGAAGAGGAGTGTAATCCAAATGATGAGTTGGTCTTTGTCCGGGGAGGGAAGGGAAGGGAACCTGTGTTGCTGTACTTACGAACCGGAACAAATCTCCAAACTGAGCTTTATGCCCATCTCTACAGTGGACCCTCGACATACAGATGGCTCCACTTACAGACTTTTCGAGTTATAGACTTCTCTGGCTGCAAAATTTAGGTTTGACTTGCAGCCGGAAAATCGACCTACAGACCGGAAAAAAACCCAAAATGGAACAAAAACAGCCGGTTACGGGATTAATCGGTTTTCAATGCATTGTAGGTCAATGGAGCCTCGACCTACAGACTTTTTGACCTGCAGCCACCGTTCGAATACAGATTAATTCCATAAGTCGAGGGTCCACTGTACCTAGGAGCCTCGTGGCATAGTGGTCACACTGCAGTACTGCAGTCAAGACTCTGTTCATGACCTGAGTTTGTTCCTAACAACTCCGAGTTGAGTCAGCCTTCCATCCTTCTGAGGTCATCAAACACCCAAGCTTAATTGGGGGGGGGGGCTGAGCATGTGCAGACTGCCTGATTATATTGTAAACCACCTAGGGAGTGCTTTAAGTGCTATGGGGTGGTATATAAGCAGCACACTTTGCTTTATCCCATTGTGACCCACTCGGCTACCCCGGATCCCCATGAGATCCTCCACAGAATACAGTTCATTTTTCACCTATAAGCATGTACAGAGATTTACAGCAATGGTCTTCAACAGGGTAGACCTGACTGATTTCAATCAGATTGATTTAAATCACCATTTATTCATTTTTATTTTGGATTTGTTTATGATTTAAATATTGAAAATTGATTAAAAAAATAAACTGTGATTTAAATCAATTTGATTTAAAAAAAAAAGAAACATTGATTTTTACCCTCCCTAGTCTTTAATACATTCTCTGGGCAATGCATTCAGAGGAGTCTCAAATTCCAAGCTGAATTGGCCTAAATTGGATCGATACAAACCTAATGAACTGGATGGCTGGGACAGGGAGAGTGTTCTAAAATTAAAAAAAATAAAGGTGCGCAGGCATGTGTTTCTTGGACTATGACTCCCAGGATTCCCCAGGCAGCCCTGATTAAGAGCAATGTCTCAGCTCTCAGAAGAATCTGACTACCAGCAACAGCCGACCCAAACAACAGAGAAGGACAAGATACAACCAGTAAGATAATACGCTGCCCAAATCGAACAGTGCCCGTGAAGGCCCTTTTCCACCAGAAAGATGGAGCCCCCCCCCCCTCTCTTCGAAGAAGATTTGCTGTTTAGTCCAGCAGACCAAGTGGAAAAAACAAAATGGTGCAGGATGTGACCTACCTGCGGAGGTGAAGGAAAGCAGTGTAGCACTGCTTGCGAAACTCTTGGTACTGCTCGCTCTGCGTCCCTCCCATGCCTTCCACCATCTCTTTATTCAGCTTCATCGGGGGAGGAAGAGGCTTCGGATCGCGGCCCAGAATGTAGCCGAAATCAATGTGGAAAAGCTTGCCTGCAAGGAAAGGAGAAGAGGAGGACGGGGGAAGAGACCTTTCAGAGAGTTATAGCCAAGAGTGTGAACAGGGTTTGTTGAGTTCCTCTGTATGCCATACATAGCGGGCAAACCGGGAGCCCAAAAAAAAAAAAAAAAAAAAAAAAAAAAAAAAAATAAGGTCCCCTAAGCTGCGTCAAAACATGGCCAGGGAACCCAACCCTGCAGAGGAAGGAACAACGGCCTGCAAGATAATCTGTGCTACAGCTATAGGGCACAGAGGCCCCTCAGGGGACTCCCCAGGAACAGAAGTGGCCTTCTATGGACGCAAGACCATAGGTCCATCATGTAGTCCGACTGCAATGGGGCCATCTCTTCTAGCTTCCACACAGAAGTCTTCCTGGCCCTATTCGGAGGTCCTAACATTCCCTTCTAGTCTCCCACCCAGATAGGACCCAGGTTTGGGCCTCCTTAATGGCTGAAAGCAGAGAGGACAGGGCACGTTCAGGGTGGTATGATGGCCCCTCAGAGCAACCACAGAGCTAACAATGACGGGTTGATATTAATCGGGACCTCCGTGGCTATAAAGAGGAAACCAATAGATTGTTCTTGGGACTGGAGACACAACGCTAACAGCAATGTGCATTAATGAGAGAGATTTTGCAAGAGAGAAAGGCAGACGATAAATTAAATATTTATTTATTTATTTATATTAGATTTATCTACCACCCCATCTAGACCGGGACTAGATTCTTATTATTCTAAATAATAAGAATCTTAGAACTGCAGAGCTGGAAGAAGGGACCCTATAGATCAGCGAGTCCAGGAGGCTCAGTGGGGAATCGAACTCTCAAACTCCGCCTCCACAGCCAGAGGCCTAAACCACTGAAGTATACCAATAAAAACGTTATTTTTAATTCCCTGTTTGACAGCCAATGTCAGATTAGAAGCCAGGAGACCTGGGTTCAAATTGCTGCTCAGTCTCCTCTTCTCTTGAAGGCCTCCAGCACTGGAGCGCTCACCACCTTCCAAAGTCATGGGGGTTCCATTGTTGTACTGCTCTAACAGTTAAGACATTTTTTTCCTGATCTTCAGCCTAAATTTGGCTCCCTGTCACTGGAGCCCATTGTTGGGTGTCCTGCACTCTGGGATGATCGAGGACAGATCCCAACCCTCTTCTGTAGGACTGCCTTTCAAGTATTCAAGAAGTGATGTCAGACCTCCTCTCGGTCTCCTTTTCTCAAGGCTAAACATGCCCAGTTCCTTCCGTCTTTCTTTACAAGGCTTGGCTTCCAGATCCCTAATCATCCTCATTGCCTTTCTCAGGTAGCATGAGATAAGGCAGGCCTCTGCTTCAAACACCACCCAGCCAGAGTTGATAATATGGGGCTAGATGGAGACATGATCTGGTTTGGTTATATGGGTGCTACCTACATAATAACAGAATGATGCTGTGGAAACGTGAAACGAAGCGCAACGAACACATGCGTCAATTGTTCTCAGTTCCCTGTTCTTGGGGGTCTGGGAGGTCCTTTGCCCAAACTAGAGGAGCACCTTGTATGCAGAGGTTTTGTATAAGTATGAGACAACGTCGGAATGGATGTTGATCTTTGGTGGTCTTTTATTCTGGAGGCTAAGGTCTAAGCAGGCAGACTGTTACTGGGAAAATGAACGGAGGTCTCAGGAACTCAAGCGACCGAATTCACTCAAGCATGGTTATGAAAGCTTCTTGGAATGAAAATTCCCATGTCCTGTCATTTTGATAAAGAAACGCTTAGGGAGACACTCCGGGCTTTCATTCCCCTCTGCCAGTCCTCTCTGTTTCCCCCCCCACACACACACTCCGTTGCATTCTTGCACTCCTTTATTTTAAGGCTATTTTCAGGCATTGTCATGTCTGTTGACTCTGACAAATTCGAAATAAGAAATGCACCGAAGAGCAGCCGTCTTTGGGAGGAAACAGTTGATTAAACTGACAGGGACAAATAGCTAAGAGGCATTTCGGCTGGCCCTCCTTAACCCCTTTCTCTACAAATATGCATTGGGGACAACCGTTAAGAAAAAAAGGGGGGGCTCAAGAAGACTTTCATTACGGGAAGGTTGCAGTCCCTGAAGACTGGAAACTCTGAAATATGGAACGTTGATTGTTTGAAACTCATAATCCTATAGGGATGTTCCCTTCACTGGGCTGTGATATTTCTCTTGGTGTGATGACTGGATGAATGTTTCAAAAGGGGGCAATTGAGACTACGTCCCCTATAATATCATCTGGAGGAGGACTGAGTAAATGTTCAAGCTCTACACTGCATGGTTATTATCATCTTATAAATATATCTTAACATTTGTTTGCTTGTTTGCTGGCTGCTTCTTCTGTTTGTCCTGAAACATCTCCGGAAGGGGAAAAACTAAGAACACGAAATTTAGCACAGATGCCACTGACTGCCTGTGTTTTCTTGCTTTGTTTATTTGCTCGGAAAATCTCTGAAACAGAGGCTCCAATCTACTGATGTTTATGTAAGATTGGTGTTAACGACCCATAGCTAATTGACAAGGTGCAAGAATGCACCCAGGCTTGGCCATGAAATCAAGGGCATGGGAGTTTCAGAAATCATGGACTTCAGAAGTCTGTAGAAATTCTCCTAGTCTGGCTTCGGCCAAAACAACAACATCAAAAAGTCATTTCAGGTGTCTGCAATCTGTTTCAATTGAGAAATAATGGTTTCTCTCTGTTTTCATGAAGCTGGAGGAAGTAACGGGGCAAGGCTAAGCTCTGTGGGAACTGCAAGGCATTATGGGCCTGGGAGTCTCCCTGTCTGTTATGCTCCATAAAAGCAAAAAGAAAAGTGTGCTGTTTATACAGGATATTGTCTCATGATGCCTAAAACACTCTCTGGGCAGTTTACAATTTAATCTGGCAATGGACACATTGCCCCCCACCCCCAGTGAGCTGGGTACTCAATTTACCGACCTCAGGAATATGAGAAGCTGAGTCCATCAGGATTGAACTCATGAGTAGAGTTTTGACTGCAGTACTGCAGTTTAGCCAATGTGCCATGAGGATTCTTAAACTGACAAGGTCAAATAGCTAAGAAGCTTGAAAGCCTGGAAATGAGAATATAAATCAATGTCCTGTTTTGGTTTTTTAACATGGTAGCATGCTGATCTGAGTGAGTTCCGTACAGCTAAAAACACCAGCATGGAAGAAACATCGACAGTGCCTCTCAGATAACTACCAGGCCCATAATGCCTTGGATCTCCTAGAGAGCTTAATCTGCCAAGCTACTTCCTCCATTTTCATCATGGCAGAGAGAAGCCATTATTTATCTGCTGGAAATGATGACAGATACCTGAAAGAATACGGTGTGGGTTTGTTTGTGTTAGGGTTTTGTTTTTGTTTTTTTTGCTAAAAAACTGTGACAGTATGGCTGGGAGAATTCCTGCAGACTTCCAGGGAGTGACATAGTCCATGAATTCTGAAACTCCTATGTTTAACCAAGACACAACCCAACACCTTGCCAATCAGCTGTGGCAAGTTAAGCACACCTTACATGAACATCAATAAGATTCTGCCCAATAAGAGCTAGAAACCCATTTTTGACACAAACATCCCAATGCCCTCTCTCACTTCTTCCCCATCCTGAATATTTCTCCCATGCTGGCCTTTTCGCGCTACTACTTTGATACTCTCTCATACCAGCGTTCAACTGTGTTAAAAAAACAAAACAGAACCACCATTTTTAACTACACTCCTCGGCCCTCTTTCTTCACCCTCTTTCTCATGTTCTGTTCCCTTCTGCCTCACAGTACTCCACATTCAACTTCTGCCATCATGGCAAAAAAGTCCAGCAAACGTCTATGATTAAGGGGGACTCAAATCTAATCTCTTAATGGGCCCGGTTGAAACTTGAAGGGGCAGATTTCGAGAGATACCCTGTCCAGTTGTTTAAATCAGGAATTCTGTATCGTGGAATCTTTGTGTTTTTAACTTGGGCAAAAAGCCAAGTATATCCACTAGCTATTACAATTGTTATAAACCCAAGGCCCACTGTTAAGATCCAGGGTGGATCTTAATGGTGGACCTTGGGTTTATAGCAATAGTAATAACTAGTGAACGTACCTGGCCTTTTGCCTGAGGGGATACAGAGGAGAAAAGGCACATTTTAAATTGTTCAGAAGGACAGAAAGCATTATTATAAGAACATCAGAGTTCTTTTAATAACCTAGAATATACCGGAAAGGAAGGCCGGTGGCCATGTTAGATGAGGGACTGCTGCAGTTATAACCCAACAATGATTTTCTTCATCTCTGGTTGTTCACAGGAGAAGCCCATCTATATCCTGCATGAGATGATCCACAGATTAAGATGGCATGCATGCATAAGCTCAACTCTATCCCAAATTTAATGCCAATCAGGATTCTCTAATTTATTTGTGGAGGGGATAACAACAGCCCTTTTGCGGCTGTGGTTATCAGGAAGCCAGTCTGATCTATTGCAAACTGTTCTGGTCCATTTTCTGCTCCTCCATGGTGTTAGAAAGCAGGCTTATAAGTCTCCTGGGTATAGGGCAAAACTCTGTGATCAGGGCTCACCAGTGAACTCTCTAGCCCATTGCTACTAGTGCAACTTTCTCTCCTCTTCCAGATTCCCAGACGTGACTCTTTCCACCACTGCAATTGCTTCGGAGAGGTGTGCTGAATGGCATTTCAGAATGTGACAGAAGCCGCCGCTATACAGATGGAGACTTCTCTTTGTGAAGAAGGTGTCAGGGATATCCCAGTTCCTGCTGGTGGGCCATTTGGCCAACACCTATGAAGAGTTTCCTCATTTCTAATTCAAAGGTGGACGTAAGAGGAGCAACGTCAGAGCCCAAAGAGAAAGAACAATGAGAAACAGAGAGGACAGGGAAAGATCTAGAAAAAGGAGGAGTCTTCAAACAGGAGGGAGGAGAAGAGGGTGAAAGGAAGGAAGAGGAAGAAAAAAGACAGCAGAAGAGATCAACTGGAAGAACACAGAGGAGGAAACAGATTGGGAAGTCTATCAAGTTGAAGTGGAGGGGTGTTGAGAGTGTCTGATCTTCATGATGACTGGGAGTTTGTAGAAGAAAAGGACCTCTGGACCAGGGAAAACTGGGAGTGCCCAAAGCAGAGGCTAAGAGGTTGTGTTGAGTTAAGCTAACTAGAATGCTGTTCTTTCGGGGGGGAACGAGAGAGAAGAGAAAGAAAGAGAGTGAAAGAAATGGGAGACAATCTACTGTCAGAGCTCCGACATCCCAGCCCAGCTCACGGGACAGTCTGCCAAACCCTTTGACTAGGTGAAAAGAAAGGGAAAGATGGGGAAAGTCCCTTCTAGAGGCGTATGTCTTGCCATAAGGAATCCCTGCTGTGCCTGAGGGGGGGGGGGAGCCGTCTTCCAGGTCTTGGTGGAGCAGGAGTTGCCCCCTCTGAAGTCATAAAAAGAGAGGTGGTGGAAATGAAGGCTGGGTTACATGTCTATAAATACATTTGAGTTTTTTGTTAACATTCCTGTTCATAAAATCATTGAATCATGGAGTTGAAAGGGCCCTATAAGGCCACCGAGTCAAACCAAGGCAGGAATCCCGATCAGAGCAGATCTGACAGATGGTTTTCTCCTGAACGTCTCCAGCCTTGGAGCACTCACCACCTCCCAAGGTCATGGGTTTCCTGTTGTATCTCCTAGTTCGAGTTTAATAAACCCGGTTGTTTTAAAGCACCTGCTACTTCCAGTCATGGAGCAAAGTATGGAAGGCAGCAACGGTGGAGATGCATGGGATTTGAGCTGCAACGATTAGGAGGGACCCAGCCGGCTACTTCTCCTCCAAGGTGCACCAAATAAGGGCCTTCTCCTTTTGTCTTGTCCCCACACCACCACCACCACTACGTAGCTCATCATTCTCAGAACAGGACTATTAGACAACATAGGTTGGGAGACAGGTGACCCGCCGGTGAGCTTCCCAGCTCCCAAGGTCGCGAGCTTCTGCTGCAAAATTCTCCCCAAGAATGTTGATCTTCTCAAGTCTATGTGTATAGGTGGGAGAGAGGGTATGGGAGGGCCACCCAGAAGAGTAGGTAGGTACATGTGGCTGCCAGGATAATCGCTGTTGTTTTCTTCAGAACTACTTTTGCAGCTATAAAAAAGGGCAGCCTTGTGGCAGGACACCACGATTTGAAAAAAAATAGCTCTAAAATAAGAGGCAGAGAGTGGGTGAGAGAGAAATACACTGGGATCACAGAATTTCTAATGGGAAAACCATAATTGCTGTGGGTTCGCAACCAACACGTAGATCCTGTAGCATGGGAAGGACCTTAAATTTTAAATAGAAATGGGTTCAAGCCAAACTAAATGAGTTGTATTTTTAAGTTTTCTTGAGATCAATGCAAGACGTTAGGTAAGGTTACGCGAGTTCCCTTTGAAATCAATAGGGATTAAGTGCAAATAGCTTGGATCCAGCCAGACTAGAGAGAAATAAAGAAGCTCTTCTAAATACAAACACGAAAAGTTTCTAGATTATCAACTAACTTTCTGCTATGCCTTCTGATGATGATGTTGTTGTTGTTGTCGTTTAGTCGTGTCCGACTCTTCATGATGCCATGGACCAGAGCACGCCAGGTCCTCCTGTCTTCATTTGATAATGTAGCTCCAGCTAAAATCCTGTTGCACCTTATGTAGTGTAAAAATACACCTCCAAAGGTTCGCAGGGAGTTACACCCAAGCAGTCTGCCCTGCATATCTGATGGTGCAATTACTTGTGCAAAGAACCTGTGGAACTGCTTGCTGGTGAATTTCACAACCCCCTGTGCAACGTACGAGTTACGCACCAGATCTATTGACCCACATAAATTGCAGCACTGTGACCTGTATTGGGGAAGTGTGGATATTTTCTCTACTTCACACAGGTTTTGCATTTTTGTTTTCACATAAATGATACCGTGGCATTCTTGGTTTTGGGAGATGCAGTGACATAGGGGTTCAAATCCCAGGTAGCCGGCTCAAGGTTGACTCAGCCTTCCATCCTTCCGAGGTCGGTAAAATGAGTACCCAGCTTGCTGGGGGGGCAATGTGTAGCCTGTATAATTAAAAAAAAATTGTAAACCGCCCGGAGAGTGCTTGTAGCGCTATGGGGCGGTATATAAGTCCAATAAAATAAATAAATAAATAAATAAATAAATAAGTAAATAAGTAAGTAAATAAGTAAATAAGTAAATAAGTAAATAAGTAAATAAGTAAGTAAGTAAGTAAGTAAGTAAGTAAGTGAGTAAGTAAGTAAGTAAGTAAGTAAATAAATAAATAAATAAATAAATAAATAAATAAATAAATAGAAGACCAGCACTCTAACTACTACTTGTCTAACTCAGGAATTAATGACTGGCTTCTGAGATTTCAATTTGCTTTGCTTTATGAGCTAAGAACTCAACTGGAAGGAAGGAAGGAAGGAAGGAAGGAAGGAAGGAAGGAAGGAAGGAAGGAAGGAAGGAAGGAAGGAAGGAAGGAAGGAAGGAAGGAAGGAAGGAAGGAAGGAAGGAAGGAGCAAGCTAATGATGGATGGATGGATGGATGGATGGATGGATGGATGGATGGAAGGAAGGAAGGAAGGAAGGAAGGAAGGAAGAAGCAAGCTAATGGATGGAAGGAAGGAGCATCCCAGGACACTGAATTCTGCATCAGCTGTCCTATTTTGATCTCTTCTCTGCACAGAATCACATCCTGAGAAACATTTGTAAATTACCATCTATGTATAGAAATTATCTTACAACTTGCAGTGACCCTCTCCAGGATTTTCCAGGCCCTTAATAGCTGCATGGTTTAGGTGTCTGGCTGTGGAGCCAGAGGTTGGGAGTCTGATTCCCCCACTGGGCTTCCTGTGAGGGGATGAGGACTCGAGCCACGAGACTTGATGTCAAGTTGGACTTAAGTCGCATTGGTGACTTGACTCGGACTGTTCCGTCCCCCCAATAACTCAGACTCAACTTAGAACCTATTTGTCCCCTCCTTTCTTTTCCGGGGGGGGAGGGGAAAGAGCTTGTTTTTAAAAGGGACTTAGACTTGGGACTTGGTACCAAAGGCTCGGACATGGATGCGGGACTTGATACCAAAGCTGCACAGTCCGAGGACATCCTCCGAAGAAGGGACTGGTATTCTCTGTGTAGAAAAAACCCTGAAAAGGGGTCATCATAAGTCAGAATGGACTTTATACCACACAATTGTTATTACAGAACTTATCACTTTTTCAGCAAATCCATGCCATCTTTCCCTCCTCCTTCCGGGACCTGAATGAAGTTCTTTTCGGAAACATGCAAGTGGCCATCCTACGCCTGATTTTATTTTACTTTAGCTTTCTTTCTTTCTGGTTATTGTGAATGAGTTCTTGGTTTCCTGAATTTTTAATTCTCAGCTACTCAACTGTGAGATACGGAAGGGGGCACAAACATTCTGAACCAATGGATGGTTTGTATTTGGCTGTTTGCCAAAGGACAACATGCTTTCAAGGGACGGTCCTATCCTGGTTCCCACATCTCCATTTTTTAGTAAGATTCGGCCACTAGAGGGTGGCATTGGCGACTTTAAAAATAAATCAACAATAATCATGTGACAGCCACCACCACCACCCCAAAGTCGATTGTAACTTTACGGCAATCCTTTTCAGAGTTTTCTGAAACTCTGTACAGCTTACCCAAAACAACACAGGCTGGCTTTTCCCCTGGGCACAAGGGGAAATCAAACTTCCAACCACTGGCTCTGAACTAGCTATCCATCAGATTAATCATGTCCTGTGAAGTTAAATCTGATTCATAATTACCCTTTTCAGGGTTTCCCAGTTAGAGAATACCCAAAAGTGGTTTACTTGCTCCCTTCTTCTGTAGGTGTGTTAGGACTGTACAGCTTGCCCAAGGCCACCCAGGCTGGCTCTACTTTGAAGGAGGCCCAAGTAGGGGAATCGAACTCCCAACCTCTGGCTCCACATCCCGATACCTAAACCCCCCGAGATATAGTGCAAGAAAAACTTGTGTAAGGTCTAGGAAAATGAGTGTACACCTAACTCTAGTCTGCACAATTCAGCTTGATAGGAAACTTGATTTCATCTGCCATGTTGCAGTGTTGTGTTCTTTTTTGTAATCAGCTTTTAGAACTGCTTTTATCTACTAGTTTTAATATTTTATTTGTTTAATTCTTTATACTGCAATAATTTATTGTTCCTCAGCTTTTAGCACTGTTTGTTTTTTCAATACTATAAGCACCTTGGGTCCTTTACAGGAGAAAAGTGGGATATACATATTTCAAATAAATCAATATTATAGTCCCTGGGACTTAAGACATGAGGGGCTATTATATCAAGGTGCAGAAACTGGTTGATGTGACTTTTGGTTCTAAATTTTGCTACGAATATTGTTACGAATATGAGCCATTATAACGAATATAATGGCTTCCTTTTCAAGTTCCTCAAACAAACAGCGTATGTAAATGGAGGGCCCTCATTAATTTTTGCTATCTTGTGCCAGTCATTCCTCTTGATGTGACGACAGCTTCTGAAATGCATGAAAGAGAGAAACTGCACAACCATACTGGCTACATATGCAAATGAGGCTGAGATTAATTAACACCTCTTATTCCCTGTGTACAGAACGGGATGCAAAATGTAATTACAAGCAGAAGACAGAGGCTCCTGTCTCTCTTTTCCTGCACTCTTCGCCACAAGTATCTCTAGACTCATCATTACGACGAGCTGAGGGGAAAAAAAATAGGAGCAGACAAAAAAAAACCCATCTAAATGTTCTTAATTAAATAACAAGTGCAAGTTTGCAACACAGATCAGAGCCAAATGGTTTGAAATGTTTCTCACATGCATTTTTTTAACAACAAGTGTGAAATAATCAAATTTACCGTTTGGAGGTGGGAAAGTAACACGGGATTTTATATGATACCGTAAACCTATCTGGTTGTGGGAAAATGAGTTGCTTTGATCATATCCTTAAACTGGCACAATGAAATAGACGGTGGGGTGAGAGGGGTACCTTTGACTGTGGCGATAGAGCATAGTGAAATCAGCACCTCTTGGAGAATGCTTGAGAAGTCACTGATGACGGGCAGTACAAAGGATGAATTTGGAGGTGCTCTGATAATCTCGGACGTGGTGGCGCTGCGGGTTAAACCGCAAAAGCCTCTGTGCTGCAAGGTCAGAAGGCCAGCCGTCATAAGATCGAATCCACACAACGGAGGGAGCTCCCATCACTTATCCCAGCTCCTGCTAACCTAGCAGTTCAAAAGCATGTAAAAACGCGAGTAGATAAATAGGTACCACCTCGATGGGAAGGTCACGGCATTCTGTATCTAGTCACGCTGGCCACGTGACCACGGAAACGGTCTACAGACAAACGCTGGCTCTACGGCTTGGAGACAGGGATGAGCACAGCGCCAAAGAGTCAGACATGACTGACTAAATGTCAAGGGGAACCTTCACCTGATAATCTCAGTGACTGATGTGGAACAGAGCTAAATTGGTATGAAAGCAGACAAATGAAACTCCTACAAGAGTAGGTGAGTGAACACAGAACACAAGTCACCGTATACTGGCTGTGCTGAAATTAATCTGTCCTAGCTTTACTTCCCTTCAAAACATCATTATCATTAAAAAAAATTGTATAGAGAGGAACTACATATTATTGGAAAATTTTAATGTCAAACATTGTAATAAAAAGTTTTGAAATAAAGTCTTGAATTTACTTAAATGTAACTTTTAGACATCATTAAGTGTGTTTTGTTCTCCCTCATCAAATATTTTAGTTCAAATACTTACAGGTTGTTGAGTCCTTAATTTTTTTTGTTTTGTTTAGTATATCTAACTCAAGTAACTAGATTCAGTTAGATCATACTTTCCTTAGGGATACTGGGGAATTTTTAAGAAATGTTTTCCTCTCTGCTGGTTCCCAAAAAACTCTAATCCCTGAAAGGTGGTGATCCTAAAATTTAATTAACCACTCGTCGTGGCACATTCAGAGGACCATCTTATTTTATTGATTGATTGATTAATTGATTGATTGATTGAATTTGTACCCCACCCATTTAGTCAACTGACTACTCTGGGCAGCTAACAACATATAAAATAAACTTTCATATGTGAGAACTTGAGGGTGGCAACTAAACTCGGGGACCCCTTTGTCTCTTTCTTGCTTTCCTTCTTATAGCGAGTGAAGATCTTTCCACATAAGCGGGCATTCAACAATTAATAGGCTCCAATGATAAGATCTCAGCTCATGTTCTGATTTTCATTATTTTAAGATGCGTTGTCAGGAGGCTGTACTGCAATGGGTACAGGAGAATGGGATGAGGCTGACCCCGGACAAGACGGAGGTCTTGAGGGTGGGTGGCCCCTTCATTGGTGGCTTGGGAAACTCCCTCTCCTTCAGGGGGGTGACTCTCGCCGCGAAGAGTGACGTTCGCAGCTTTGGCGTATATCTGGACCTGACGCTCACCATGAAAACCCAGGTGGCGTCCGTGGTCCGCTCCGCCTATTTCCATCTGTGGCGGATTGCCCAGCTGCATCACTATTTTGATGGCGGGGCCCTCACCACTCTGGTCCATGCGCTTGTAATCTCGAGATTAGACCACTGTAATGCACTCTACATGGGGATACCTTTGAGATTGATGCGGAAGCTCCAAATGGTACAGAATGCGGCGGCCAGACTTCTCAGTGGGGTGGCAAAACACCAGCATATCTCTCCCTCTCTGGCTGCCTTGCATTGGCTGCCCATTCATTTCTGCATTGATTTCAAAGTGTTAATGATGACTTATAAAGCCCTAAACGGACTAGGACCTCGATATCTAGCAGAACGCCTTCTCCCACCTAGATCTACCCGAATTACTCGGCATAGCCAGGAGGGTCGGCTGACGGGCCCAACGCTGAGAAAAGCCCAGAAAGAAAGAACTAGAAACCGGGCCTTCTCGGCAGTGGCCCCTCGACTTTGGAATAGCTGGCCATCAGAGATCTGCCTGGCTCCCTCGCTGGCTGTCTTTAAGAGCCAATTAAAGCTCTTTAGGCAGGCCTTCCCTCCTGTCAATACTTGACTCTAACTTTTACTTAGTTCTTTGTTCTATTTTCCTTCTTGATCAATATTAACACTATCAATATAATTCATGGTTTTAATTGTTTTATGAATAATGTTATTGTGAGCCGCCCTGAGTAGACATAGCCTAGAAGGGCGGGATTAAAAAATGTAATAAAAATAAATAAATAAATAAATAAATAAATAAATAAATAAATAAATAAATAAATAAATAAATAAGCTACCCGATAGATTTGTTGCAACACCCACTACCAAAAAACTTGCAGAGGAAGTCTCAGGTACAGAAGAAACCCATAATATTCGATCTTTTCTCAAAAAATGTTTTTTTTCTTAAAAAAAAATATGAAAGATTCCGGATCTCAGTGATTTAAATCATCTCCGTGCTCCACTGTGGCCCCAAAATATTTGCAGATACCTGACAAAAGATTCAGTGTCATGACAGAAAACCGGCTAGAATCCTTTAACAAACGAGCACCACAGGCCCACTCATGGACTCAGAAGTAATTCCCACTGTGTTCAAATGAAATGGCTTTCTATGAGAGTGTGCAGAATTTTGTAGCATATTATCAGATGTTATGCGCTTCCCCACAGCGCTTGAATCTGATGAAGGCAAATAGCAAAAATTATATATATGTATGGTGTGTGTGTGTGTGCGTGCGTGTTTGTACTAATCTTTTAATTCTCACAGCTTTCCCTGGGTCTCTTTTTGCTGCTGCAAAAATATACCGTTCGTGTGCTTTGCAGGAAGAAGCCGAAAGCAGTTCAGCTCTGCTTAACATGCTCAAATACTGCCCCCTACAGCATTCTTGGGGTCACGAAGAGTCGGACACAACTAAACAACTAAACAACAACAGCAGCATCTTTAGGGTATCTCAGTGAAAAACAGGTGTTTGTGTGGGTTCGGATGGAGGTTTGAAATTGTTTGCTCCCTACACTTGCAACTATGAACATAGGAAACTGCCTTCTTCGGCCGCCTTCCTCCTAATCCATTTCGGGGTTCTGCCACTAGCACTATGTCTCTAGAGACTGTGAAAATCTGGTCTTCTCTGCTGCCCACTCCCTGACCTTCTAAAGCAAAGATGCTGTCTATGTGCCATCAAATCCTTTATGATTTATTGCAACCTTATGGATGAATTAATGACATCCCATCATTAGCAGCCCTGACTGTTTCAAATAGAGCTAAGCATCTGGTTAAAGGAAAAATCAGTCTCTACTCTAAGAGGGCAGGACCTCCATGCCATTTCAGAAATGTCCTATTCCTGTTGGTTCCCCTTGTATAAAACATCATTTTGTTGAGAGGACTATTTTGTTAATTTAACCTCAGCCCCTCTAAGAAAAGCGTCCGCAGCTCTGTGCTTTCCATATATGCCAACAGCCATATGGGTAGGAAGATATGAAAATGTCCCTTTTGATCAAAGACTTTGTATCTGTGGATCAGGAGGAGTTGGAAGATATTTCTCGTTATTTGTTAAGATGTCCTCTTATAGAATCACCCCAAGGAGCAAATTCCTTGCAGGCAGACATAGCACTTTGTGTGAAAGCCCTCCCTTGGCTCAACTTTGTATGCTTACTTATGGGTAGGGATGTAATGACTACCCATCAAGTAGCAAAGAAGATTTGTGTCAAGCTTCAAAAATCCTAAAGAAGAGCAGAAGTCATACTTTAAAAAAAAAATTGTGATATGACAGTGTTACATATGTTTGATGCTGTCATTGATATATTGTGATGACCTATATGGTTTAAAACAATCAACCAATACAGTAAAGAAACAGCCCTGATCAGGCCTTCCAAATACAGCCCCTTCATCAACCAGATCAAGTACAGTTTACCTCAGTATTCCCAAAGGCCATTCAAATTACCTAACAGTAAGCTAGAATCTGGAAAATTCTGACCTTTCCTTGTAAGGACTACCCGTTTGGTTCACTTGCACAATATCACTTCAAGAAAAGGAGGGTGAGAGTGTCTTGTAAATGAATGGGCTTCAAAAAACAAAACAAACGTAAATCCTCTGGAGATCGGTTGGAGAGGGCTGTTAACTTTTCCAAAATACAGTGGTGCCTCGCTTAACGAGGATAATCCATTCCAGCGAAATCGCTGAACAGCGAAATCCTCGTTAAGCGAAATAAAAAATCCCATTGAAACGCATTGAAAACCTGTTCAGGGAAGCAGGGAACCGATCGTTGGAAGGCAGATTTTGCCTATTAAAACGTCGTTTTGCAGTCATCGTAGAGCGGTTTTGTTGTTTAACGAAGCAATCGTTAAGCGAGGCACCAATGTAGATGTATTTTTGGATGTAACCCAAAGTTCTGTTTAGCTCTCCTTTTCCTTACAGAGGGTGACTAAACTTTGCCAAACATACCCAATCTTATCTGCTTCAGAAGCTAAAGAAGGTCAGGCTTGGAGGAGATTTGAATAGGACTCCAACGGGACCACTTGGTGTTGCTCTGGGAAGGAAACATAGCTTTGTAGCAGAGAATCTCCATTGCGTTAGAAGGTGGCAATATCTCAAGCTAGGGGTAGGAGAAGAACCTACATGGAGCCTTCAAGCGCTACTACTACCAGCCAGGGTTGGCAAATTTAGGCTAGGCAGAATAATGGTAAGACTCCGTGGCCAAAATCCCACTGCTTAGTGTATTGAGTTGCACTAGAGTAGGCCCACTGGATCAATGAGCATTGAGCAAGTCAACTCTTCCATAAGTTGAATTGAGTCAAATGGACCTACTCTTTGATTTACAATGCTAAAGAAAGAGGCCCATTTGAACCAATGGAGGCTATGGCGGAGGAGGTGAGTAGGTCAAATGGGCCTACTCTAGTAGAATTTACTACACTAAGCAATGGGATTTTGGCTAGTATACAACAGGATTCTATGTTCTTTCAACACAAACAATGAGTAATTAGTCTTGCTACAAGACAATTAATGCTTAGAAAGGTCACCGGAGGCCAGAGAAAAGGACTTTGGGGACCCGATCCATCCCCTCTTGGCCACCAGTTAAACATTCTTGCCTTTTACTGCAAGACTAAATTCTTAAATGCTAAGATTCAGCACTATATATTTATAGGACTTTAAACCCAGCTGCATTAGGGTCTGATTAATGCCATAATTGAGGACCCAACGAGAAGGAAAGAATCTCTTTGTTCAATATGAACGCGATTATGGCCAATATCAATCTAATTAACTAGTACTAATAAATGTTTTTAAATACGCACTGTATTTGGAATGCAGTTGAGTGTATAATAGCTACTAAATCTGACAAAAGTCTTTGGAAAAGCACGACACAGGCATATAATTAACAGATCTTGAAATTGCTTTTGTGATGTGTCTGTGTTATGCACCTGAAAAGTGCCAATTAGCTACATTATTTCATAAAAGAACAAATTAGGAGGTTTGGAAATACTAGCCTTACTTCATTCATTTTGTGCGCCTTATTTTCTCACCCTCATCTGCCAACTTCTCGGCAAGTTAAAACTCCGGAAAAGTTGGCTTGAATTAACGAGCAGCAATCAGATTGTCACACAAATGTTTTCTCAATTTTTGATACACAGTATAATTAGCCACTCAATTTTATCTTTCTGTGTGTTTAGGTTACGTATACAATATGGCTATGTTGATGCATATTTCAGTGATTAAACCAATTAATTAAAAAAATTAAGGTGGACATTTTTTTCAACGTTACTGAGCAATTTAATTGATCTTTAACTCAACTTTGGGGGGAGGATGCATTAAGTTTTCTCCAGCTAGGTATGGGAGAGGGTAGGGAAAGAAAGCTGTTGCTAGGCGACAGGATCACCAAGGAATTGCACAATAAAGACCCAATTTCTCCTCCTCCTCCTCCAAGATCTGTGTTGCTGAAGCTGATGGAGAGTTCTGAAGAAAGGGCATGAGTAAGGATAAGGAGATAAGATTATGAAGGACGGAGAAAGGAAAAGCAAGAGAAGGGTTTAGGGTTGGGGTGGAGAAGAAATGAGATTTTCAAAAATTCTTGCAATTCTTTCCTTCTTCCCAAAGTTCATAATGGGATGGAGTGGGGAGTAAAATTAGGAATAAGACTTTTCACTTTCATTCTCATTAGTACAAGAATGTAATGCAAATCTAAGCCCTAATTCAAATCTTCTGTTTTTTTATGCAAATGCAATCTGGTTAGATTTTGTTTAGTTTATTAACAACTAATTTAAAGTGCAACTGTATTTAACTTTCCAATCTTGCTGGTTAAAACAAAAAAATGGGAGAAAACGTCAACACATTATCCCAGATAATATAAAACAGTATCTCTGTCACTCAGGAAAAGAGAGCCTTCCAGAAATGTTTGGGGCTTTTAGAGAAGATGTCAGGTGCTTACACAGGAAGAAAAGGCAATGACTTTTCCTTTCCAGGATTCTGAAATCTTCCTTCACTATACTACAGAAACACTAAAAGGCTCAATAACAGGCTGGCCATTGAAACCTGATCTTTTATTGCTGCACAGAAGATTCATAAGAGATGGCCGTTAAGTCAGAGACACATAACCAGAACCAGACAGAAGAGGGGAGGAGACGGACGATCAGAAGAGATGGACACTCTTTCCAAGATATGTATAAGAAAGGGGTAGTTTCCTTTTCTGTGCAAAATCATGATCAATCCTAGCCACTCCAGAAATGGTCACATGCATTACAGAGAGTTATTGGCTTTTTATGCATGCTTTGGAGGATGGCACCCATATTTTGACAGGAGGACTCAGTTTTTCCTGCTTGAGATCACTGTATATCCATATTTCCAAAATCGTATTTTCATACTGGAATTGCCCAACTATTAATAGTGGTATATTTCCCTTCCTGTTCTGAGTTTTGACTTTTGAGTATCAAAGTACTTGCCTTCCCTGTGGTTTATACTGAAATTTTCTTGGAATCCTAGATATTTATAAGTTTTCTGCCCTTCTAAACATTGCCATTAGTGACCTTATTGTGGTTGCTGTTGTCATTTATGTTAACTATTATGCCTTGCTAATTATACCTATGTAGAATACATTGCTGTTCTTTGTGCCATGCAGGCCATCACATCGAAAACTGTTGGTTCTCCTGGACCTCTCAGTGGCTTTCGACACCATCGACCACGGTGTCCTTCTGGACAGATTGGCTGGCATGGGAATGGGAGACACCATTTTACGGTGGTTTTGCTCCTGCCTGGCTGATCAGGTCCAGAAGGTGGTGCTGGGGGACAGTAGCTCTGACCCATGGCGGTTGTGTCATGGGGTTCCTCCGGGCTCTATACTGACCCCCATGCTGTTCAATATCTACATGAAACTGCTGGGGGAGGTCAGGTCGTTAGGAGGTTTGGGCTGAGGAGTCAGCAATATGCTGACGGCACCCTGCTCTACCTCTCATTCTCTACCAATCCAGGTATGGCAGTCGCCGTTCTGAACTTGTTCCTGGACCCGATAATGGACTGGATGAGGGTCAATAAACTGAGGCTCAATCCAGACAAGTGCTGTTGGTAGGTGCTCCGCCAGATAGGTTAAAGGGCCATCTCCCTGCCTTAGATGGGGTTACACTCCCCCTAAAGGACAGGGTCCGTAGCTTGGGGGTGCTCCTTGACCCGGGTCTGACCTTGGAAGCTCAGGTGGACTTGGTGTCCAGGGGTGCCTTCTTACAGATGCGGAGAATATATCAACTTCGCCCATAGATGAGTGCTGCCTGGCAACAGTCACTCATGCACTGGTAACAACCAGACTGGACTACTGCAATGCGCTATACATGGGGCAGCCTTTGAAGACGGTCTGGTAACTGCAACTGGCAGAGAACTGGATTGTGCGGCTGGCAATGTTGCCATCACGCAGACTCATATCAAGGCAGTTCTAAATATTTTACACTGGCTGCCGATTGCTGCTCGGGCCCAATTCAAAGTGCTTACTTTGGCATATAAAGCCCTAAACGGCTTAGGACCTGGTTACCTAAAGGACCGCCTTCTTCCATAGGAGCCTGGCCATCCTCTAAAATCAGGCCTGGAGGCCCTTCTGAAGGTGCCATCTCTGAAAGAGGTGAGGGGGATGGCATGTCAAAATAGGGCCTTCTCAGCTGTTGCCCCCCAACTTTGGAACGCCCTCCCTATAGAGATCTGCCTGGCTCCAACACTCTTGGCTTTTCGGCACCAGGCAAAGAGCTTTCTGTTTAGCCAGCATTTTAATTAAATAGTATCCTTTAGCTGGACATATGAGCAGCAGGATTTATTGATATTAATGTTTTAATAACTGTTTTTAATATAGGGTCTTATAATATTGGCTGTTTTTAATGTTTTTAATATTGTTGTATGCCACTCAGAGACCATTGGTAAAGGCACGGCTAAAAAATCTTGTAAATAAATAAATATTTTGCGGTTATTTTAGGGGACAATATTACTGAATGTTCAAAATTGCTGTTATAGGAAGGTAATGGTAGAAAAGGTTTTTAGTCCAAGGCGCAGACACCATACTAGACAATCTTACCTGTTTTGGTGAGCAAAAGGTTATCCAAATGTCTGTCTCCAACACCAAGGATATATGTTATTACACAGTAGCCAGCTGGAAATGAAACAGTAACAGTCACTATCAAAAGTGTTGTCTCTCTTCATCTTAGTTGCACACAGTAAGATTGTGGTATCTGAGGGATCGGTATCTGTGGTTTCACTTATTTGTGGTCTGGAAATATTAAAAATATCAAAGGAAAAAAAGAGAAATATATATTTCCTTAACGTAATTATCAGAACTGGTCACTAGAGGGATCCAGAGACCATTTATGTATAGAATTCACTAATATCCATGGTTTTCGGTTATCCACACTTCGGGGAGCTTGAAACCAATCCCCTGCAGATATGGGGGTCTTACCATACAGAGAATGAAATGAGAAAAGCTCCATTTTTCTCCTTATGGTTATGTATCTATTATGGGGTTCAACTCAGCAACTGGACCGAGAAAGGAAGTACAGCAAGCTTCCAGGTCTGCATTTTTCTTAATTCATTTTATCTGTATCCCACATTTCCGGCAAGAACACGGGACTCCAAGCGACAGACAAAATCAAACCACCAAATGAAAACCATTAAAACCAATGCAATTTAAAATGGCTAAATTAAATCTTAAGCCCAGTCTTTTGAAAAATACAGTGGACTCTTGACTTACAGATGGCTTGATTTACAGACTTTTTGAGTTACAGACTTCTCTGGCCGCAAAATTTAGGTTTGACTTGCAGATTGAGATTTGACTTACAGACCAGAAAAAAACCAAAATGGAACAAAAACAGCCTGTTACGGGATTAATCGGTTTTCAATGCACTGTCGGTCAATGGAGACTTGACCTACAGACTTTTTGACTTGAGAACCGCCTTCCAATGTGGATTAAGTTCTCAAGTCAAGACCCCACTGTATATAAATCAAAGCTCATAAATAGAGGAGGTGAAACTGCCAAGCCTTATATGTCTTGGGTGCAGGCTATTTGAAGGACTGCATCACCCCATATCAGCCTTCTTGGCTTTAAAAATCTTCTAGCTTGTTTGGTGAGGATACGAGAGAGGGCCTCCTCTGTGGCGGCTCCCAGGCTTTGGGACACACTGCCTCAAGAAGACAGTTGCCCCCCCCTCCCTTTTGACCTTCTGTCGCCAAGCAGGCTTTTAGTCCATAAACATATACGGAATGCAACATTTTTTAAAAACACTAGATATTTCAAATTTTAAAAAATTCAAAATTGTTTTTTATCCTGACTATTGTTTAGAGGGACGTGGTGGCACAGCAGGTTAAACTGCAGAAGCCTCTGGGCTGCAAGGTCAGAAGACCAGCCATCGTAAGATCGAATCCACGTGACGGAGGGAGCTCCTGTCGCTCGTCCCAGCTCCTGCCAACCTAGCCGTTCGAAAGCATGTAAAAATGTGAGTAGATAAATGGGTACCACCGTGGTGGGAGCGTCACGGCGTTCCGTGTCTAGTCGCACTGGCTACATGACCACGGAAACTTCTTCGGGCAAACGCTGGCTCTACAGCTTGGAAACAGGGATGAGCACCGTGCCCTAGAATCGGACACAACTGGACTAAATGTCAAGGGGAACCTTTACCTTATGTTTAATTGTTGTTAATATATACTGTATGATTTTAATTGTGAGCTGTTTTGGGTCCTTTATGGGGTTGCAAAAGGGGCACATAAACAAAACCCGTAAACCAACAAACCTCACTGAAATATATTTCTCGAGCCAACCAACTTGATGCTAATTGGGTGATTAAGTAAAATAACTTCATCTGCTGAAGGAAAGACTATAAGGAGAGGCAATCCCAGTCTCTCTTGAGAAGGCTTTCAAGAGTCCAGGACTGGTCCCACCCTAGAACAAACCATAGGGTTCTCAGAAGTCACATATAGCTGTAATTGGGCAACGTCCCTTTCGTAGCAATGCTGAATGAAAAGCTGGGGATAGCCCAGGAAGTGTGACTTGCTCTCTCAGTTTGGAGAGACAATAAATAAATTATAATCAGAACACAGACACAGTTCTCTACCCAGCCACAAGGACCGGTGATCACTGCACACAAAAGCTGATCCCACAGTTATAAATACTAAACTAATTTCTAGATTAGACTACTGTAATGCGCTCTATGTGGGGCTTCCTTTGAAGCTGATGCAGAAACTTCAAGTGGTACAGAATGCGGAGGCCAGACTCCTTACTGGAGTGAGAAAATACCAACATATCTCTCCTACTCTGGCCGCACTGCATTGGCTGCCCATCCGTTTCCGCATTGACTTCAAAGTGTTAATGCTTACGTATAAAGCCCTAAACAGTTTAGGACCTCGATACTTGGCAGAACGCTTACTCCCAACTAGTTCTACCCATGTCACCCACGCGAGCCAGGAGGTGAGGCTGAGGAGCCTGACGCCGAGGGAGGCCCGGAAGGAAAGAAGTAGAAACCAGGCTTTCTCAGCGGTGGCTCCTCGTCTCTGGAATAACCTACCTCCGGAGATTCGTGCTGCACCCTCGCTGGGTACTTTTAAGAACAAACTAAAAACATGGATGTATAGGCAGGCCTTCCCTTCCAGTTAATTCCTGTCCTCTTTCCTTTTTTTCCTCTTTATTTGATTTATTTTTATTTTTCCCATCTTATAGAATCATTTAATTAATTAATTGTTATAAATTGTTTTTAGAACTTGTTATTCTTATGTTGTAAGCCGCCTAGAGTGGTCGAAATGACTAGATAGGTGGGGTATAAATACAATAAATAAATAAATAAATAAATAAATAAATAAATAAATAAATAAATAAATAAATAAATAAATAAATAAATAAATAAATAAATAAATATCCCACACACTACACCAGAACACAGACAGAGTTCTGACTCCTGTCCCCTGAAGAGGCTGGCCACAGAGACGGGCGAAACATTGGGAACAACCACCTCTGGAACACGGCCAGACAACCCAGAAAAACATACAACAACCAATAATTATAGAGTTTCATGAAGATCTGCTGGGGAAGCCTTCCTTGGTGCCCTACCACTGAGAACACTTCATTATGTGGAGACATAGGGGGAAGGATTTTAATTCCATAGCACCCCAACTGTGAAATGCCCACCTCCCCTGGAGGCTCTATCAGCGCTGACCTTGGTGTCATTTTGGCACCAAGTCAAAGTGGAGCCTTGCGGTTAAACTGCAGTACTGCAGTCAAAACTCTGCTCATGATGACCAAGGTTCAATCTCAGGTAACCAGCTTGAGGTGCACTCAGCCTTCCATCCTTTCAAGGTTGGTAAACTGAGTACCCAGCTTGTTGGGGGCCAATGGGTAGCCTGCTTAATTAAACATTATAAACTGCCCAGAGAGTGCTTTAAGCATTATACAATGCCTTTAAAACGTTTTTATTCGACCCTTTGAGGGCTGAGGATCATGGCCTGCACATGTTTTAGTGCAGTGGTTTTACTGATCTTTAACGTTTGAATGTCTTGAGTTTGTGCCGTTTGATTTTCAGTTGTTTTAAATACCTTATGTTTTTAAATTGTTTTATAGAGTTTGTAAGTATATAACTGATTCCAAAAAAGTAATGCTTCCAGGTCTTCGTCTCCACCAGGCTTCACAGTCCCACTTGTCAGCCATCGCTTACCGCAACTTTTGACGTAAGTGTCCATAACTTCCGCACTTATTCCATGTGGCCCCGTCTCGCTTGGCGCATGTTTTCGGAAGAAGTTCTGAAAGAACATCATTAGAACGTTAATTTCTCCTCCCAACAGTTCCGGGGGCCTGGCTGGAAACATGAATGTTTTGCAGCCTTGTAGAAAATCAACGAGCATATGCTATTCGGGCAGAGGTTCCTCACTCCTGCCCTGCAAAACCCAAGATACTTAAAGCATAGGCAAGTAACATTAAGCAAAGAAGAATCAAGCAATTTACATTTCTTTCCCTCAGCGCAACACAGCGACAGTTAAGGGTACATCTGAGCACATTTCTTTAACCTCTGCAGCAGAGAGATTTAAAATCCCTTTCCATTTCACAAGAGTTTCCCATTCTTCAGAATAATCTCATCTTGTTAAGTTTCAAATATAGAGTTATTGCGTAATTAGGAAGAGCGCTAAATGCTTCAAAAGTAGAGAAGACATATGTATATATATTGTGCTCAGGATGCAAAATTTAAACAGCATTAGCAATTCAAAGTGATTCAAACAAAGATACAGGAAGCAAATTACAAAATGTGCATTAACACACTTTTATTTATTTAGGAAAGGGGAAGTGACCGGGGTGGAGATAAGAGAGATATAACTAGAATTCCAGCTGCGAATTGGCTTAGATATACTATGAATGACACACGAGGAAGCCCAAATAGTGGTCCCTCTAGGAAAAGCAAGAAGCAAAAGTGTGCTGCTTATATACGCCCCATTAAAACGTGGCCAACAGTGCTGAAATGGGCATTTTTGAGGCAAATATCATTAAGCAAAGAACTAGCAAGCAAATTACTTTTTTTCTGGGTCATTTACAATTTAATTATGCACACTTGTTCCCTTCCCCCTCCCCAGCGAGCTGGTTACTCAGTTTACCGATCTCAGAAGAATGGAAAGCTGAGTGAATCTTGAGCCGGCTACCTGAGTCCACTGGGATTAAACTCAGGCCCTGAGCAGAGTCTCTGAGTGCAGGACTGCAGTTTAACCATTGTGCCAGAGGGCTCCTTAGAGGACTTCCACAGAGAGAGGTCCCTGTTTTTTGGACCAGGGCTTCCAGTATCCCCATTTACATCTGGGGACTGAAAACACGTCTGCTTCCTTTCGAGCAAGGTGTGCACTTTCCACATACCACACTTATAAGTAGGTATGCCTTTCCAGGAAGGTCCAGGAGTAGAAATCTAATTGTGGCCTTTAAGGAGGAAATGGCCTTGTTAGAATAAATAAAATGAAATAAAAGAACACACCTGTATGCTTTCTTCGGTAGCAAGAACCTCTGCCACAGGGACCGACTGTATGAACTGCATGAAACCTGAACAGGTGGGAAACGGGGAGAGTCACACAATGGAGGATGCGACACTTAGAAGCAACCTACTGGTGGTGGTGGTGGTGGTGGGGGTTTCTTGAGGACAAAAGGGGAATCTGATCCACTTTTGGCTAAGGCTGCTTCACCAGAGTGAAAACAGCAGAGATGGGATGATTGGTTTATTTAACTTATATGCCGCCCGCTCTACACAAAAGTCTCTGGGCGGCTTACAACAATTAAAATAGGGTAAAAAAGATAAAACTACAATTAAAATATATACTCTTAAAAATTGCCATCAGGACCCACAGTTGATATTATTTCAGTTAAAAGCCTTCTGGAACAGGAAGGTTTTGACCTGGCGCCGAAATGTCATCAGTGTCGGCGCCAGACGAATCTCAGTAGGGAGGGCATTCCATAGTCTGGGGGCAGCTGCTGAAAAGTCGCTTTGTCTACAAGCTGTCCCTCTTACCTCCTTGAGGGACGGCTCTTTCAAAATGGCCCCCTGGCTAGATCTTAACTGCCGGGTAGGCTCATATGGAAGGAGGGGTCCTTCAGGTATCCAGGGCCCAAGCTGTTAGGGCTTTATACGTCAAAACAAGCACTTTGAATTGGGCCTGGTCAGCAACTGGTAGCCAATGTAACTTATACAGAGTCGGTTTGATATGTTCCCGGACGGCCACACCACTCACCAGCCACGCAGCTCGATTCTGGACCAGCTGCAGTTGCCAGATTTGTGCGTTTTGACTGGATATACCAGCTTTCCTTTCCCAGGTGGCTTTAAGTCCACAACTCTAGCCAAAAAAAATGCTTTTTCATAGTCTGTGTTCCGCTTTTCCTCAACTTGTCATGAAACCATGAGTATCGCTTTGCTTGCGCGGCAAATGAATGCCGTGGTCCTAGAGCTACTGGTCATCTTGCCATGTTCTTTCTTGCAGAGTGGAAGGCATATAAAATGTTTCCAGTCTGTCAGCCATTGTTTTGTTTTTCATATTTGTGGGCATATTCTTGTTAAAAAGTTCGAAAGATTTCATCCTCAGTAGGTGAACCAGATACTGTACTGTCTTCCCCCAACACCCCCCCCCCCAAATGCATTCAGTTAATATAATCGGAACATTTCAGAATAAAGACCCTGTAAAATACTGATGGTTCTCAGGAATGGAGGAAACATATCCTTACCGTGCTTTGTACTGGTAGCCAAGACCTTGTAAGGAGTCAACTTCAAATCCAGATTTTCCTTGCGCAAAAGCTGCACGTAAAACACAACAGTGAGTGGATGGCAAAGATAACAGTGCTGACTTAAAAACAGGAAATGCAAATCAGACAAATTAGAAACGACATGGCTTTCCTTACAGAGAATGGCTGCAATACAAGGGCATGGGAAAGCAAAAAATAAAAATAAAAAAAGGTATACTATTTTACTCAAGAAGGCCCTCGATAAGACATAGTCTTCAGATTTCTGGAATTTCCAGAAATTCCTCCACCCAAAAATCTGGAAGCGTTAGCCAAGTAATCAAAATCCTCACAGGAGTTTTCAGTTATACAAGGGTGAGGAATGAGGGCTCAGCCAGCCATTAAGTGCCTATGATGAAGAAATGGGTAAGAGCAGCTAAGCTCCATGGGAGCTGCAAGGGATTAAAGCAATGGTGGATTCTCTGCCCATGAGGCTCTGTACAAAAACTATCAGTACAGAAGCAATGTTAAGAAGACACAGAAGAATAGAAATCTTCAGTTTTTCACAAGTCCCTTCTTTAAAGAAGGTGGCTAATGTTTACGCCTTATGAACCTGACTCATCCACGAATGAAGTTCTCTTTAGACTTCTCTCTTTCTCCCCAATCAACAGTTACTGTTATGTGGTCTGAATTCTGACCTGTTTCTAACCTGTGTTCCTTTTCCTTTGTTGCTGTTACCCTTGAACTCCCCTCTCCCCCATGTTTCATTTACTTAATCCATCATCCTATGCAAGAAGCAACTGAAGACTCGTCTTTGCTTCAGTTCCACCATATGGATGTGTGCCTTTATGCATCTCCAAATCTTTTTCTGTGAATGTATGTGAAAAGGGGAGGGGAAGGGAATGGGATGGTGTGGTGAACCACCCAACCCACTTCCAGTGAATCACATAAACACAAACACACATGAGGACCCTAGCCAAAAAGTCAACTTGAGCTTTGCAGATGACTCTTTGGTTGGGGGTGGGTTCACTTGCAAGGTTGGAACTGAGCTAGTTCTTGAACCAGGTAGTGTATGTTGAGCTAGGGCTCACAATATGTGGGTTCTAATCCTGAGTCATGGAAACTTGCAGGGTGTGTCAGGATATTATGACCCATAATAGAGAATTTGCTCTTAGTACATGAAGCAAAGTTTATTAATAGGCTTACTAGTAGGCTTACTAATGCTCCTTACTCTTGAGAGTAGACCTTTGGTCTAGATGGGTGGGATAGAAATCCAATGAATGAATGAATGAATGAATGAATGAATGAATGAATGAATGAATACATACATACATACATACATACATACATACATACATACATAAATAAAATTGAACCAGGTGTGCAGCTACAGAGTCAGTGCATGAGGCTGATGCAATCCTTGAAATGTGTATGGGACATGATGTAACGTCTGGGAGAAGACATCAGGTGAGGTGTCCAGTGATTGGCTCTTCACACTATATAAGTGCTGCACACTGTGATAAAGTTGGAGTGTTGTGTTGGAGAGTTGCTGCGCAAAGTGTTGTTCATTTATTTTCTGAAACTGCATTATTGTGTCTGTTGACTGATGTCCATATTTACATTGTACATAGTCTGTAACAGCAAATTATACCGGCGGCTCTAAGGCAACCAGCCATTGTTTAAGCAAGAAATTGAGGTGCTTCTGGCACTCTTTTGACACCCATGCACACAGCGACCTATTTATAAAAGGTTGTGTTGATTGACAAAAATAGTCACCTTGTCCATGAGCGATATGATCTGGAGAATGAGTTGATCCTGACGCAAATCATCCCCATGTTTAAATATTACAGGGTATTTCCCACCATCTTCAGTCTTGAAGAACAACTGGGCTGGCATAAGGGCACTCTGGTTAGGGAAGAAAGAAAAGAGAAACTAGGCAACATATGGATAAAAAAGAAATTGGCATGGCATCTCTTTCAAGGAAAAATGGAATACAGAGATGAAGCTTCTGCAGTTGAGCATCCTCCCGTTCAGTCTATAGACAATGCCGTTTGACCAATATGAGTTGTCAGCTGGCTTAGATAAAAGACTTTTCTTCGCTGTCCACTTTAAACCCCCTTATCAATGTTTGGATGTGCCCGGCTTCTCACCCAACAATGGCCTCTGAACAATGACCACCAAGAAAATCACCTCCCAATGACTATTGAGCCACTTTTAACAACCACAGTAATGGGAAAATCACCAGGTTGGTGCCTTTTGCATCCATGTTGTGTTTCCCATTCTCCCACCTCACAGCTTCTGTTCTAAACTACTGAGACTGTATTCCATACATCTGAAGAAATGCAGCCCATTAAAAAGTGAATGAGGACTGAAGAATGTGTGTGTTTCCCCCCCCCCCCCCAAGGAGCACTGTGGCTCTTGGTTGCAAGCTATACAATTCTTCCTGCAGTTCCTCCCAACCAGTTAGCCACATATGACTGAACTACATCATCCAAAACCAGGAACAGCTGGCGTGATGAGTCAACATCAACATCAGAGAGCCCATGATTTGGAATTCCTGCTTTAAAGCAGATACTCACACGAGATCATTAGCCCAATGATCTAAGAATCAGAAGAGGTTGAAGAAGGATGAAAAGGAAGCAACACTCTATACTGTACACAGCTCACATTCCTAGTTACCTCTCACTGCCATTCAATTTATTCAAACCGAGGGCCATCTAAGAACTTAAAGCAATTAATTTACCTGTTAGAGCAGTACGACAACGGAACCAATTTCCTTAGCAAGCTCTGAGAAGGATGACAAAGGATGATCAAGGGACTTGAACCCAAGCCATATGGGGAAAGGATTAAAAGAACTGGGCACGTTTAGCCTGCAGAAAAGAAGACTGAGGGGAGATATGATAGCCCTTTTCAAAGACTTGAAAGGCAGTCCTACAGAGGAGGGGCAGGATCTGTTCTCGATCGTCCCAGAGTGCAGGACACGTAATGACAGGCTCAAGATACAGGAAACCAGATTTAGACTCAATACTATCAGGAAAAACGTCCTAACAGGGCAGTACAATAGTGGAACAATTGATCTTGGGAGTGGAGGCATTTAAAAGAAAATTGGACACCCATCTGTCAGATCTGTTTTGATTTGGACTCCTGCACTGAGCAGGCTGTTGGGACCCAATGGCCTTCCTACTCAATGATTCTATAATTCTATGAATGTTTAAGACCTCAGCCTCAATAGAGAAATCTATATGCCAGCTCAGAAGTCCTTGAGGTGGTGGTGGGTCTGCCCTGCCACTAGCACAGCTCGGTGGCAGAAAACTGGTTTAGTCCACCGAAGGTCGCAGGTTCAATTTAGAGCAACTTATGATAAGGACAGGAAAGAGTTCTACTTGAATCTGAGCCACTGTCCGCAGTGTAAAATAAGGGTCTGATTCATCACAAGGCAGTATCCTGGATGCTATATAGAACACAAGATTGATTTCTTTATCACCTCCCTCTCTTGAAGCGAAAAAAGAAGGGGGAAAAAACCCAACAACCCATAAACACAGGGAGGTCTTTCCAAACAGAGAGAATCCTAAAATAGGCATCTCAGGTTTTACGATAAGAGGAAACGTCTCCCTAAAGGCAGAGGATGGCCCTTGGTTAAGTGGATCACTCTACACATGCTTTTAACTGAAGCAGCCCTTGGAAGTCACTAAGCTTCCATTATCTGCCTCCGAGCCTCTCCATGCTACGTAAAAGGCCATGGCAAATTAGCTGAAACTGAAGAGAAGGAGGGAAAAAAAGCCTTAGTCATCTTCTAAACTTAAGAAATGCTAAATGAAGGATAATTTCAAAGCAATTAGCTCTCCACTCTAATTAGCCGAGGGAAGACGGCAATTCTATTTAAGGTGCCCTTTCCGAAAGGGCCTGATTTGTTTAGTTGGCAATTTGTCCCTCATGAAGAAGAAGAAAAAAAATCAATTCCTCCGCAAATAAATATATTTATCTGTTTTTTTACATCCGCCAGCCCTCCCTTGCTCTGCACCTCAGACAAACACAATAGCCGGGGGGGGGGGGGGTTGCTCATATGTTTAGCTGGCCATAAAATCTTTGAAGCAGGAAAGGTGCTGCTCTCACCTATGCCTCGGGCAATGCTAACAGGGAGGTGGCTGCACCCAAGCAGAGACTCTACTGAAGAAAAGTCTTATTCGAGTGCCTTGCACCCAGCTATTTCTAAACTTGGGAATGCAAGGATGGGATTGTTGGGTTTCTTGGACTATAAACCCCATAAATCTTCTACAGTATTGTTGAAATTCTATCTGACACATGCCTTATAAACACTTCAATTTGGCTCACCTGGGAGAACGGCCTTAGCAACCAGGCTGAGGCCTAGCTAGGCCTAGCTCTGTCTAGCTTCCTGTTCAGAAAAAAAAAAGCTTCCAATCTGCACTTGGACAAGAACAGGAAGCTTGGATGCAACTAGGCCTACCTCAGCCTCAAAGCTTTCGAGTCAAGGCCTTTCTCCCAGGTGAGCCGCATCTTGGTGTCTCATAAGGTGTCTCTGTTTATCGGAATGGAGAACTGTGGTATTTGTAGTTCAAAAATCCCATTCCCTATTACCCACATCCTCTTTACAGTATATCTAGGTCTGAGGGGTCAGGGGTTTGCCCCACCAGACAATGAAGGTCACAGACCCACAAAACAGCAGACAAAACACGATTAAACAGACCAGAATCCTGTTGGGGAATTAGAGGTGCATTAAGTTGTGAAATTCAGCTTGACAAATTGCTGCTGATGTCCCGTATAACTCATTAATTTTGTAAACCAAGCTGCTATTGTATAAATCACCAATGAGTATCTGGCTGATGAGAAAGATGCAACAGTGAGATATGCAGGAGACACAAGAAATAGGAGATTAGAACTGGCTGGAATCCAATAGTAAATCAGCATTAGAGCAAAGTCCCTGAATCAGTGGAACCTATAGAGGGGTTTACTTAACAAATCCCCACTAATTCACTGGCCTAACTCTAGTTGCGACTTACTATTGGATTTCAACCACTATTACAAAACAGACAGTGATGTTCGAGTTTTCCACCCCTCCCATTATACTGCTTCAGAAAGTAGGTAAACTATTCCTAAATCCTAAATCATCATCATTGTTGTGCTATCAAGCCAATTCTGACATGAGCACCCTTTTCAGGGTTTTCCAGATTGAGCATACTCCGGTTTATCATCCCCTTCTTCTGGGGTTGTCTTGGGACTGTGCAGCTGGCCCAAGGCCACACAGGCTGGATCTTCTCTTAAGAGGCACAGTGGGGAATCGAACTCCCAGCCTATGCCTCCTCAGCATCGACCTCAATCACTAAGCTATCCAGCCAGCTACAACCCCCCACAAATCTTGCAAAATATCAGAAATTACCTTTTTTTTTTTGTTTGTTTCTAAGCCTATCTGAACTTGCTTCCCCCCCACACACACACACACAGAGGTAGCTTATTAACAAGGGCTAGTAAGGCACTGCCCACCTCAGGCTCAAGAGAGTTCTGCTTAATCAGAGGATCTCTGTATGGGTGTGTGTATGTGTGTGTGTGTGTACCATGTGTGTCTGCCTTGGCCACTTCTGGTTGCAATGCCTTTCACCCCCACCATGCATGCCATCACGGGTGTACACCCCAGTTGTGAAGCACTTTCTTCCCCACCCACATTTTTAGACAAAGAGATTACAAGGGGGAAAAGAGGCTTTATCCCATAAACCCATCAATGGAGGAAAGTTTCAGGTGATTTCCATACGATTAAGGTACAGCATTTCAGGTTATTCACTGCAACAGACAACACAATTTACAAATGCCCTGGGACACCAGAACGATAAACCCAGCCATGCAAGATCAAAGCAATCCTGAACATTCTTCAGAGGCCAAAAGGACTCATCTGAGGTTATTGTAATTGGAGTGGATCATAAGAAGACGAGGCTCATGGGAAAAGACCATAATGCTGGGAAAGTTGAAGGCAGCAAGAAAAAACATGTATACAAGAGGGTTTGACTCATTAACGGAAGAAACCACAGCCTTGTGTTTGTAAGACCAGCTCAGAGCTCCTTGGAGGTGACTCATTCATAAAGTCACCATGACACAGAAGCAACGTGACAGCACACAGTAACAACAACACAATGAAAACATCATTCCAGACGTAAGCTCACTGGTTTGCTATCTGGCTGCGAAGCCAGAGGTTGGGACTTAGATTCCCCACTCTGACTCCTTGGAGAACAGCCAGCCTGGGTGGCCTTGGGCCAGCTGCACACCGTCCCAGGGCGCCCCCAGAAGAAAGGAAAGGTAAAGCACTTCTGTGTGTTCTCTACCTACAGAACCCTGGAAAGGGTCACCCTAAGTTGGAATCAACTTGATGGCATATGATTATTCACCCCATCTTCATTGCAAAATGCCTCCACGTTTCCACGGACTGTTCCCCGGACAAATCAGGTGAGACTCTCTCTCCCTTTCTCTCCGTATGTTTATACTTTTTTTGCTGCTTGTCATTCTAATCAAGATTGGGCTTATCCTTACGAAAAGCAATATGGGATGCAAGCCTAGGTCTTGTGCAAGTCAGGATGGTCTCCCACTTCCACAGGCCCTACCCACTGACCCTCCTAGCCCCGGCCCTTCTGGGACTTGACATCCAAAACACCTGGAGGTTACCCACTGCAATACAAGTGCTTCAGACAGCTACCGGCAAGCCTTATCTCAAGATGTTTGGCCTGATTTCATAGGCTAGCTTTCCCAGGCATGTTGTTGTGGTCACCCTCGACTTATGGCAACCCCATGAACCAGCAAACTCCAAAAGATCCTGTCCTTGACAGCCCTGCTCAGCTCTTGCAAACTCAACTCTAGGGTTTCCTTTAGGGAATCAGTCCATCTCACATTTGGTCCTCCTCCTTTTTCTGCTGCCTTCGACTTTTCCTAGCATTATTGTCTTTTCCAGAGAATCCTGCCTTCTCATGATGCGCTCAAAGTAGGATAGCCTCAGCGTCAACATTTTTTTACTCCAAAGATAGTTCAGGCTTGAGTTGCTCTAGGACCCACTTGTTCGCCTTTCTGATAGTCCAGGGCATCTGCAAAGCTCTCCTCCAGCACCACATTTCAAATGAATCCTTTTTCCAGTCAGTTTTCTTTACTATCCAGCTTTCACACCCAAGTGTGATGATTTGAAATACAGTGGTGCCTTGCTTAACGAGGAAATCGCTGTACTATTAGTTTTTTGCAATCGCTTTTGCGATTGCAAAACGATGGTTTAAATAGGTTTTTTGTTTAACGATGATTGGTTCCTTGCTTCGGGAACCAATTTTCACTTTACGACGATCAGCAAACAGCTGATCGTCGGGTTTCAAAATGGCTGCTGGCTGAAGAAAAAGGCCCCCCGCTGTTTTCTAGGATGGATTCCTCACTTTACAGGCCCTGAAAATGGCCACCACATGGAGGATCTTCGCTGGACGAGCAGGTATTCAGCCCACTGGAACGCATTGAACGGTTTTCAATGCATTTCAATGGGTTTTTTTATTTCGTTTGACAATGTTTTTGCTCTACAGCGATTTTGCTGGAACGAATTAACATTGTTAAGCAAGGCACCACTGTAAAACGGTGAGCAACAGCTAAAGTTGATACTTCAACCACATGGAAGTGGGTTTTGATTCATGGAAGCTTGCTCTGAGACAAGCCTAATGGATCTTAAAACACTCCAATGTGTTGCCATTGGGTTTTCTTGCTCCTTCCAGGTTTTTCATTCCCCCTTCCTCCCCCCCCTTTAATTCTACCATCTTACCTTGAATAGTGTTGCCTTCTCAGGGATTATTCCTCGGATTTTCACCTGAGGTTCCAAAGGCAGAGGGATGGGCTCAATCTCGGATAAATTCATCTTCTCGTTGTCTGCCAGGAGAGCTTGAAGCCTTTCATTCTAGAGGCGGAGCAGAGAGAAGAAAGCATCATCCATGAGGTGCAAATCACTTATTCACTTATTTCTTCATTGCATTTGTAGCCTGTCTTTTTCCCAGTGAAGAAATCCAAAACGATTCACAAAATCACACTAAAAATAAGAGCACAAATACATACACACACAAAGAAAATGATCAACATGAAAGTGAAAGGCAGCAGGACAAAGAGGAAAACCAAAGAGGAGAAGGAGTCACTTGACAGAGAAAACCTTGGCTTTGGTTGGTTAGGGAAACGAGTGTCGTTTTTATATCAGGGAAAAAAAACAATTTATTTTTAATTAATCAAAAAAAATATTTTACTCTCCCTTTCTCCTAAAACAAGGACCCAAGATGGCTTGCCTCGTTAAAAACATTGTATTAAAAACTAAACATAGTAAATTATTCAAATATGAAATAAGAATTAATAATGTTGTATTAAAAAATGTTAGGTAAAAGCATAACTAAAAACAGATTTATAAGTAACAAAATATAAAACAGCCCATTTATTATCACCTAGACAGTCAGTCACTTAAGAAAAGCCTCCCGGAAGAGAAAGGTCTTCACCTGTTTGCGGAAGGAGAGTAAAGATGAGACCAGGCTGGCCTCCAGTGGGAGGGAGTTCCAGAGTCTAGAGAGCACCCACAGAGAAGGCCCTCTCCCATATCCCCAAACAAACACACTTGTGAGGGTGGTGAGACTGAAGAGGAAGGCCTCTCCTGGTGATCTTAATGCCCAAGAAGGCTCATAAGAGGGAGATGTGGTCTTTTGAATAGCTTGGACCCAAGTTGTTTAGAGCTTTATAGGTTAAAACTAGCACAAGCCATTGAGGGCTTTATAGGTCAAAGCAACCACTTTGAATTGTGTCCGGAAACAGATCGGCAGCTGTAACAGAGGGGTTTATGTGATCCCTGTAAGCAGCCCTAGTCAGCCATCCAGTTGCTAAATTTTGCAAGTTTCCTGCTGCATTTTGCAAGTTTCCTGACGCTTTTCATTGGCAGCCCCAACACAGAGCGCATTACAGTAATCTAGGCGGGAAGTAACTAGGGCGGGTGTCGCTATGACCAGATCAGATCTCTCAAGAAACGGAAACAGTGGGCACGCTAGTTTTAAGAGAAGAGTGATGTAACCAGCTGCCGTTCACATAATACTGTATATGAAACGATATGGCCGGGATCTTTCTTCCATCTTCTCTCTCTAGCAAAGCAGCTGGGCATGAGCTACGGAGGGGAAGGGAGGAGAACAGAGGGAAGCTACAGGCCGTTTTGGGGAGTTATAAGACATTTAGGTGCCAATCATACACAAGGAAGTCACACTAGAAGTCCTGGAAAGAAGGACCGCTGAATGCATGGGGGTTCCATGCGAGCCAACATGTACAGGATCTCATTCTTAGTGAAACATCTTTTTTAAAAAAAGTTTTTGATGTCCCAGCAGCCACAGCTGTGTAGGGCAGAGGGGAGTCGTGTGTGGTCCACGGACACTCCGTGAGTGATACCACCTCAAAAAAATAAAAATAAAAAGTGTTTCCCTTCCCCTTGTATTTTTGCATCAAAGCTATAAATGAATGGGAGCTCCCTGATGGTCTGAGAGATAGCCAGAAGACACTGCTCAACCACTGGTATGAAAGGAAGACTCTCTGCCTTGCTCTAGAATAGAATTGCCATTCCCGGAAGCTACCAGGAAGGGCAATCCATGATTTTTGAATTTTCCGGAGGGGGGGGAGGAAGGGCCCATAAAACAGGTTTGGAGGAGCACATGGTCTCATTCTCACTGTATACAGAAGCTGTGTATGTTCCAGTTGTCTTCTTGACATGGGGGGGAGAGTATAACTAGCGATGGGGAGGAATATTAATAAGGATCATTTTTTTCTGTGAAAATAGCTGATTTGTTAAATATTCGCCCCCTTCATATTCGTGGGTTCCAGAGACACCTCACGAATACGAAGGGAGAAATATTTACCCGTTTTTATTTTTCCTTCATATTAAAAAAAACCCTGCCTATCCAGGCTGCTCTTTGCAAAGATGGCGGCTGCAGCTTCCCTACCCTAAACGAAGCCGCGGCTGCCATCTTTGCAAAGGGCAGCCGGTCTGCCTTTTTACATGCCACGGCTGAGAGGCCAGATGGAGACCTCGGCAGCAGTGATTAAGGTAAGGGGGTGTCGGTGAGCGTGGGGGAGACTAAGGAAGGGAGAGAAAGAGGGTGGGGGTAGGCGGGTGGCTGGCTGAGTTTAGGGTGCCAATCAGCTGATCGGCGGCCAGTAGGAAGAATGGTTGTGTGTTTTGGGGTTTTTTTAATAGGAAGAGAGTGTCAGCAGGGGAGTGTAGTGGAGGGGGGCAGTGACGGCACAGTAGCAGGGCATTGACAGCAGGTGTTTTTTTTAATAACCCTCCCACACATCGACAAATAACTTCATTATTCGTCGCTTCATGGGGGCCACTTCGTCAACTTTTGATGACTCACGAAGCGGGAGGACTCGCTCAAATGGTGAGTTGTCCCCGTCTCTAATTATAACACCAGCCCAGCATCCTTTCGATGAGCACGGATGCCTCCGCCGGCTCTGTTCTGTGCCAATCACACCGCTGCGGAAGTGAGCCTACCTTCTAAACTCCCTTCCTGATCAGGCCAAACGGATGTCACTGAACCAAATTCTCCTCATCATGTACCTTCAATTCAATTCTGAGGCGGTTTGCTTTGAATTTTTTTGTTTGTTTTTTGTTTTGTTTTTTAGTATCACTCGCATGTACCATTTCTCAGAGCGGCACTGGTTCGATCCTTCTTAGTATCTGTGTTCTTATGGTTTTAGCTTTCAACATTGTCTTTTAACAATGTCAGCCGTCTTGGGACAAAGGCCAGCTTAAAACAAACAAACAAGCATTTCGTTTTTCTGCGTGCAGCTTGTCCCAAGGCCCCCACAGGCTGGCTCTTCCCCTGAGAAGACACAACAGGAATCCGACTCCTCACCGCTCTGCAGCCAGCTAACCTAACTCACTGAGCTATTCATCCAGCTATTCAAGGAACCTGGGGGCAAAACAGCATCTCTATCAGGCCTCCCTTGTATCTCCAGACTCTGAGAACTGGATCAGAACAGATGGATTGAGCACCGTGTCCTCCATCTGCCAACTCCACAGCCGATCATCACAGGGCACGCTCAGCAAACCAAGAATACTCTTGTACCTACGAAGGTAACTACGAAAGGAGAAGGGACAGAGAGCGACGTGCGCGTCTAATTCTGCATCTTACTTTTTTCTTCCGATTGCCGCTTTCACGCTGCACCGCTTTCATGAGATGGACCAGCCGATCCACGAACGTCTGTTGGGCAGCCAGCAAAGAGCGCATCACTCTGACAGACTTATCACCCTGGGTAAATTGGAAAGAAAAAAAGCAAAATTACTTCTTGCTGCTTTAATTATTCTGCCTCCAGGAGATGGGCAGTAATCCTTCTCAAAGGGCAATAAACACTGGCAACTCACTCAAAAGAAATGCTTCTTGTCTTGGCCCCCGCGCTCTGTGACGGCCTCCAGAAAGTGGAACCAAAGTTCCTTCCAGCAGGTAATTAGTTACCCACTTTCAGCATTTTTATAGCCATGCAAACAATAATCGTTCTGGAGTGTTGAAACTCGTCAGAAAAGTTATTAGAAGGATGAGGGGGAAGCCCAGTACCCCGGAGTGTGGGAGCCATCACCCTTCCTCAGAATTATGTAAAAACACAGGGGGGCCATCATCCACATGAGGGAGAAGACCTCCGAACTGAGCCTTTAAAAATCATGTGTGTGGTCTTATCATGGTTTCGGTCTTATCAGGAGACACTGAATTATGATTTCCTGTTACTTGAGTTCATATCTTTGTGCTCTGTAGGGATCCTTGGCTTTCTCTGGGGCGGCAAAACAAATTTTGTGAAAGAAGAACCTCTAGATCCAGCCAAAGCGAAAGCAGCCTAGAATTATAGCCTCATAAAGCCATGTTTGTATGAAAAATAATCCCAGAATAGCCATTTTTACAGCCAGCCTCAAAACAGTTTTGGAAAGTTTAGGAATCTGGTCTCTTGACAGATGGTGGTCCAATTTTCTCTTGAATGCCTCTCCCTCACAAAGGAGCAATGAACCCAGAAGCAATCCGCCCTCCGCCCCATAGACGTTCTGCACCTTGGACTAGGGATGTGACTTCCATGGTCTTTTTTTAACATTCATTCATTCTTTCATTCATTCATTCATTGGTGCCTTGGTCTTGGCAAAAAAAGGTGAGAAATAAAATCCCATTCCCCCATTTCTCCTTGAAACCAGATTTCTCTTCACAGGATTTTATATATATATATATACATACACACACACTACACAGAACTGAATGATATCATATTAGAATAATGGAGTTGGAAAGGGTCTATAAGGCCATCCAGACCAAAATCAAAGCAGATCTGACAGACGGTTGCCAGTTTTCTCTTGAAGGCCTCCAGCATTGGAGTGCTCACCACCTTCCCCTGAGGTAAATGGTTCCGTTGTCATACTGCTCTAACAGTTAAGAAGTTTTCCCTGATATCCAGCCGAAATTAGGCTTCTTGTAACTTGAGCCCATGATTACATGTCCTGCAATCTGGGGCGTTCCAAAACAAATCCTGCCCCAAATCCGTACTTTTCAAGACTTTGAAAAGTCCTCTCCCATTATCTCCCCTCAGTCTTCTTTTCTCAAGGCTAAACCTGCCCAGTTATTTCCCCCACAGGGCTTGGGTTCCAGTACGAGGATCATCCTTGTTGCCTCTGAAGGCGCTCCAGTTTGTTGCTACCCTTCTTAACGGTTAGAACAGTATGACAAGGATTATGATTCCTAGACAAAATGGCATCAGTCACGTCCAGGATTCTATGGAAAGGGGACAGAGCAGTGCAAAATTGAGGACTGAAAATAACGGCATGAACAAATGAGGATAATGAGGCTGGGATATCATTTTCTCAAGAAACTCAAAAATCTTGTTGGTGCAAAAGAAAGAGTCAGCAAGATGTCACCTCCCCCTTGTGAGACTTGGAAAAATCACCAAGAGGAAGACATTTTTCTATCATTTTTCTTATGGGTTTTTATGTCCAGAACCCAAGTAGGTGGTCCTTAGCCAAGTTTAAGCCTTTGACAAAACAAAAATCTTCACCTTCAACAGAGCTTGACTAAATCTCCGCATGACGTTCAGGTACATCTCGTGAGTCCTCGGGTCTCTCTGCTGCGTGTCTTGGTCTTCACATTCCACAATCACGTACCTTTCCACAAAACAGAAGAAGAAACCAAAGCTTGAGACGGCTAGCGGATAAAACAATGCACAGAACTTAAAACTCATAAAAAAATAATACAATGATTAAAAAAAGAAAAAAATCTGCAAATAATCGCTTTCAACGTTTGCAACAGTGGGATAAAACAGAGCAGATCCTAAAATAATATGGTATGTGGGACCTCTTTGGATGCTGGCCGGCATCCTATTGGTTTCCATGTACAGTTTGTGTAAATTGCCACGGTAACTGATAAAGATGCCAGAGTGCATTTCAGTGGCACAACAGATATGTGACTGGCCACACAACTAAGACACACCCAAGTGTGTGTGTGTGTGTGTTTTGGTGGGTTTGTTGACTTTATATACTGTCCCATTATTGCAATGCACTATCCTGCACGGTTTGCAATGTCAAGCAAAAGAAAAACACGTTCAAGTGTTATAGGAATCAATAAAACAGTCAACCAATGAGACACAGCATCACTCCCAAGAGGCGTAATTTCAAATAAAAGGCAGAGGAAGAGGCTAAAGAATCAACCAGCGTTGCATGGAAAGATCTCTTGTAAAAGCAGCATTTTCAGTAGCCTTCTAAACATTAGGAGGGGAGGAACCAGGCGCAGGAGCTGATTCCAAAGTCTTGGTGCCCCAGCAAAGGCGGCCATGAAATCATCTCATGGATGATCTTTGTGGCCTCCTTCAGAGTGGCAACCCAGAGGAGCACAGCCTAGGAGGATCTGGTGGTCCCCAGCCAATTCATTGATCACAAGTTCCACATATCTTATGCCAACACTGCATACTTTCCCACACCAACCAACCTGCCCTGAGGGAGAGGCCTTTCTCTCGATCCTGGCACATTCAGAAGAACGTTCGGTGAGGACCCAAGGGAGGGCCTCCTCAGGGGCCACTCCTGGACTACGAAACACCCTCCTCAAGGATACACACCCTTTGCCGTTCTTCTACTGGCACACAGAGAGAAAGGCAGAAGAGGAACCCAATCGATAAACAGATTGCTCACAATGCAGCAGGAAAGCACCGTAAGCCGATGAGAATGCATTCAACACGAGCGTATGCCTAGCTCTCGCTTCCTGGTATAGATAGTTCTCGCAACAAACCAGGACTGAGATATCAGAAGCATTGTGTTAAATTTCATGATGCTCATGACAATAGGTCCAGAACCATCCCCTACCAAGATGAATTTTAAAAATAAAGAATACTCCAGCTGGATTGCTTCATATCACTAAATGACAGGCAGGTTTCTTGTAAAGCCACTGGCTCTTAATGTATCATTCAAGACCAACCTATCCAAGATGTAGAGCTACAATGGGAGTAACTGATTGACAGAATGAGGATGTGTTGTCAAGTTGATTACAGTGTACGGCAACTCTTTCTAGGGTACACTGCCCTGGATCTATTGACCCCCCACTGTGAGACACATGGCATGTGCAAGAAGTAAGAAGCACTCTTGACAATTTCTGGCAAAATTCTTCACCCGTTATTCATGCTAGGTACACTCTGGATCAAAGCCATATATAAGACACAAGTACCTATTTAGACATGGGGCCAAATAAAAAAACGGATTGCGATATTCGTAACAAATTGCTGATTCACTAAATATTCATCCCTTCTTATTTGTCAGTGCCAGAGACCCAAACAAATATGAAGGGGCAAATACTGCCCCATTTTGGGCCATATTGCTAGCCTTCCCTCTCTTCCTATGGCCTTCCCGTTTTGCCTATGGGCTTGTCAATCAACTGATCGGCAGGATGACAGGCAGGCGGCCACCCCCACAGCCTAACCCCCGGCCCCATCCTCTCCCTACCTTAGCCGCCAACACCATCCACCACCGTCCGGTGTCACCGTCATCTACTGCCACCTGTTGTGGCCACCATCCGTCGCTGCCCACTGTGGTGGCCTCTGCAGCCACAGCCTGCCTTAAGGGACACTGGCTGCCCTTTGCAAAGATGGCAACTGCGGCTTCTTTTAGGGACTTTGTGGCTTCTTTTTAGGGACTTTGACAGACCACGAAGCAGGATGACTCACCAAAATGGCAATTCGTCCCCCACCTCTAATCTTAATACATAAGGACCCTGTTTCTGTCTACCCCATGCCTTGGTGGGGGTGGTGAGGCCAATCACCCATGCATTTTAGGAACCCATCAACATTCTTCTCCTCTCTGAAAAGGGGGCGGAATGGCTCTGTCTCAGCAATCGTGTCCCAAGTACCTATGAAGGATTACTCTATTCCTTCCCCTCTACCTCTCAATTTTTTCACAATTTCTAACTCCTACCGAAGCGGGTCAACAAACGTGAAGATTTACAGCTCCATTTGCTGGCACTGTAGTTCTGGCATCTAGATTTTGGCACTGGGAAATGGGGGGGAAAAGATGTCTGGAAGAAGGAGGTGAGAAGGGGCTAGCGATAAATTGGCCATTTTTGCCAAGGGCAAAAAAAAAGAAGTTCCAAGGAGATTAGAAAGCCATGGAAAGGGACTGCTTGTGGACATTTTTCATGGTAGAATAATGGGTTAGGTCTGACCTGAAATGTCCATCTCTAATTCACTTCTTCAAGGAAGAACAAAGGAGAAAGAAAGAAACCGGCTCCGACAGAGGGGCTTCATAATGAAGAGGTTGCATGGATATTTTGCAAATGAACAATCGGACAGCAACTGGTGCTGAACTGTGTTATTTCCGTAGGTGAACAAATTTGGAGTTTGTTACACAATGGCAAGACTGGATTTGAATGATCAGCCACAACAACAGACCCTGTGCCCCCTCCAGCAGTACTGTGGTCTCTCCCTCCATTTCTCAACCTGTGAGTTGTATGATATTTCTTCTTAGCGTTTGCTGCTTCTAAATTGCGGCAACGACAGACTCAGATGGCGAACGTCAAAGCTGGCCCCCATTCTCCGTTGTGTGGCTCAGCCAGAAAGGTGCCGACAAGGGGAAAGAGGATGGAGGAGCCATTATTCAGGCACGGGGGTAACAACGTCATCTCCATACGTACCAATATAAATAGTTAGCCAGTGTGGAATTCTTGCAGGCCCGAGAGATCAAGAAGGTACAAAGGTCTTGCTGAAATTAAATGGGGAAGCAAATGTTAGGAACTCTGGCAAAATAGCTCTATTTGCCTCCAGAACAACAGCAACAACAAAATATTCTGATGTCAAGTGGGATAATGGACTCCTCCCCCCCCCTTCTCTGCTGTGGCACCTTGGCCATCAAATGCCCTCCCTTTGCAGGGATCCGTCTGGATCCATTGTTGGTTTTGCTTTGGTGCTGAGATAGAACACAGCTCTTCAACAAGCCTGTTGGGGTCCCAGTGATCCTACTCGGATTGGGGTGTGCATTTCTTTTTTTAAGTAAACACATTGGCTGCCATCCTGTTCAAGTTGGCCTAACTAATATAAAGCAATGATTGCAACCCTTACAACCACGGCACCAGTGCTCCCAATCCATCGTACTTCACGTCCCAGTTGTGTGTTTTGTGTCACAGGTGCGGAACGGATCGTGCCCCACTGCACGGCTCGCAACGTGGCCGTGTCATCCGTAGCACAGTTCATTTCACAATGGTTGCGAACCATGCGTGCGGAAGGGTTCCGTATCTATGACTTCTGCCCTGATGTATTTTTTTCCTATTGCTTCCACAGCTTCACATGACACACAAAGAGATCCAACAGGGTCTCGGCCACTGTGTGCTGTCATAAATGGATTTAAATGGTTCAGGCCGCTTTTACACTGTAGAGAGCAGCATGAAATGTCAATTGGACCAGTTTGTTTCCGTTTGTTTTGTGGCTGAACAAGTGTTTGGCACTTCCAAACTTGTTCGGTGGCTAAATGAATTTGCACGAACCGTCAAGCTGGCGGTTCGTGCCCATCTGGCCTTTTAATTTGTTCAGGGTCATTTTCCTGTCCGGGTCACAACAATCGCGGTATAAATATTTCGTGGCCATGCCATTCTTAGGGTTTGTTACACTGGAGAAAGGAACAGCTCGGAGTAATATCACATGCATTCTGGGCTTCAAGAAAAGGAATTCCAAGAACCCTAAAGAAATGTGTTCATTGTGTGTCATTAAACTGCATCTGACTTACACAGACCCTAATAGGAGTTTTCAAGATCTGAGAGATATTTAAGGGGCACCCTCAGATGGTTTTCCATGGCAGTGTGGGAATTCAAACCAAGGTTCTCTCTTGAGTCTTTAGTCTTTCACTCGATCCACTAAATCACACGGACTCTCAAGGACGTACTGGGTCAGAAACACTCAAAGAGAAGGGAGTCCGCGATCAATGAGAGTTTCTTAAGGATAAGATACCGAGAGCATGACCACAAGCATTTCTGATGAGAAATAAACATGGTAAGACAGGGTTCAGCCTGGCTCTAAAGTCCTAAATGGCTTGGATCCAAGTTCTCTCAAGGACCACGAGGTAGAGTGTTAAGATCATCGGGACAGGCCCTTCTCTCCGTCCCACCACTTTCACAGCCATGCTTGGTGGGGGACACAGGAGAGGGCCTTCTCTGCAGCTGCTCCCAGACTTTGGAACTCCCTCCCACTGGAGGCCAGGTTGGCCCCATCTTAGCTGTCCTTCCACAAACAAATTCTTCTCATCAGGCAGGATTTCCCTGAGTGACTGCCTGACCCATGCCACGGATGACTGTCTGATGGCTAGAGATCTGCCAGCAGCTCCCCCCATGAGTACCTTGAGGTCAGAACTCAACTGAGAACTCGTCCAGCCCCAAACCTCCCTCCTCTTCACCTCAGCACTGACTTCCAAAGTGTTACCCTCACCTCGAGATTCTCACTGTCGGCAGACTCTCCTTTGGCCTTCGCTGAAGACGGTGGGGAGGATATAAGGGGCAATGGGCTCGTGATGATCTGGGAGCTGGGGAAGCAACGGAGTAGAGAGGAAGAGTTTTAGACGATTCATTCAGTCATTCACGGCTCTCACCTACAAAGCTGCTTTGTCTTGGGTGACGTTGGTGGATAAATGAGTGTCGAATTGTTCAGACTTTTGCCTGATCTTATGTTCTGTCAAAAATCACACCCTTCTTGTGTTCTGTCAAAAATCCAGGGACCCTCGGGTTTTCCTGCTCACTCTCTTATACTCGCATCAATGCCAGATTTTTTTCCTCCATCTTGCTTGACCTAGCACAATTCACACCACCTTGTATACCACGAAGAGGAAATCCCTTCAATTTCACAGGTGCTCCCGAGCACTGCATTCCACGGGTGGACAGGCCAAGAATTCCAACATATTTCCCTTTTAAGCTCTTACTGCCGGTAACTAAGCCGTAAAAGAGGCATATTTTTTAAAGCCGTTTAGAACTAGGGAACCTTTACAACATCTGGGAAAACCACTAAAGATTGGTACCATGGGGAAAGGGGGGGAGGTTTTCTGGAAACCCCAGAGGGCCCCCCTTAAGGAGGGCGGAAGGTTTCCTGACTCCCCAAAACACAAGGGCTAGACCCCCTGAACTCTACCTGCAAAACTACAGGAGTTTTTGCTGCATCCCGTTTAGCCACCCCCTCTCCTCTACCTGTCTATTTCTGCCACATTCATGCCAGAGGCAGCCATGCTCTCCGACATGGCGCCCTGACTGTCCTTCTTGGTGGGCTCCAAGCCATTCTTGATGTCATCAAAGTTTTCGTACTTCAGTGCTTGAACTAGCTGCAGCAGGTACATCAGTAGATCCTGAATGGCAAAAAATAGGAAGGGGTGAAAAGGAGAGTCCGCAGTCAGATCATCTCCCAGGATCTCCGCTTTGATACAAGCCCACCTATGTCAAAAGCCAGACAAGAGATGGAAACAGGAAACAGGTGATAGTGGACGGAAATGGGGAGCAAATTAAAAGGTGAATAGTGCCCATGGGTCTATGTTAAAGGGAGGAACCTCAGGCAGTGAGGGTGGTCGTGAAGAACATACAAGGGTTTCGCTGCAGGATCTACTCGTCTGTTCTCAGTGTCTAACATTAAAGGGCAGCAAACTGGCTGTTTTTTTTAAAAAAAATTGTTATTACTGCAATTTAATTCCAGGAAATGGGGATGGTGGAGGTTTTGTGGGATGGCCTGCCTCACATGATAAGGCACTTGTTGTGTGTCTCAATGGTAGGATGACAATGATGATGATGATCATCATCTCAGAACTGCAGAGCTAGGGATGGTAGACATCATTTACTGCTTCGCCTCTGGCAGCAAAATATCTTAGAGCAGCCCCATGCCGGTAAGCAAAGCAGGGAGCACAACACTCAGAAGCCTTCAGGCCACAGAAGGTATGCCCCTGTGCCCCTCATTTAAAAAGACTGACCATTAAAAATCAGTGATTATTTTTTTAAAAAATAAACATCACAACATCTAATCTCGGGTAGTTTTTTTTCCCTCAAAGTCACTCTGTGCAGAGCTTAATGGGCAGAGGCTACCAGACCCATAACCCCTTGCAGCTCCCATGAAATTTAGTCCTGCCGCCTATTTCCCAGTCATCTCCACAGGACAAAAAGGCTGCAGGCGTCTGAAATCACCACCTCTAAGAATTTAAAAACACCTGCCAGGAATTTAATTTTTTGGAATTAAAGCCCCTTGAATTCTAGCTAGGGGAATTCCTTCAAGCTTCTGGGGGACTGCAGTCCAGAAATTCTGGATCTTTTTTAATTTGACCTGGATTTAATTTTTATTCTTAAATTCCTTTTTTTAAAAAAAAAATATATGTGATTACAGCTATAATATTTATTTATTTATTTATTTATATGATTTATATCCCGCCCATCTGGTATAATTATACCACTCTGAGCGGCTATATAATGTCAATATAATGTCAACATATTATCACTGAGAGGTATTATGAGCAAAGGATGATAAATTCTAATTAAATATTATAATCATACATGGGTTTTTTCCTCAATTTTCGTAAGTAGGGTCCAACCGTTCATAGACTATGCCTCGTTTTTAAAATATTCCTTAGGTACAGACTTACTTCCTCTGTCTCAAGTGCATAGAACCTGCAGCATGTGAGAAACAGGAATTATTGGGGGGGGGGGAATAAAAGCATGTTGTGAAACGCCAGGAGAATAAGGGCTGAAAACCCCTTGGCTGCCCTAAAAGGTCCCTCAGAAACACATGTGGATATGACAACTTAAATTATGGTGGACTGAAGTCACTCCCATTCCTCAAACACACACACACAAACAAAGGAGAACCGAGACGTAACCAGACCTCATCATCTGCCTGCTGCAATCTGGCGACCGCATAGCGCCGCACCGTTGGGTTGGTGAAATGGGAGGACAAAAGTTCCAGGGAATCTTCCACATCCATTGGCTTCCATTTCCCTAAAAGCTCCAAGGCTTGCTTGGCCTCTTGTGGGAGATGCCAGTTGACGCACTTCAAGAACTTTGTCAATGCCTGGAAGAAAGGAAACATTCAATTAGCTACACAGCAGATCTTCCTTGTTTCCCAAGGCATGACATGTCAATAACAACAACAACTATCTTAGAATCATAGCGTTGGAAGGGACTCTAAGGATCGTCAAGTCCAGCCCCCTCTCAAGGAGGCACAGTAGGGAATCAAACTGCCAACCTTTGGCTCTGCAGCCAGAGACTTAAATGCAGTATTCATTCAAGTAAGGTAAAGTTTTGCCTTGAAGTTTAGTCCACTCGTGTCCAACTCTAGGGTGTGGTGCTCATCCCCGTCTCCAAGCCATAGAGCCACCGTTTGTCTGAAGACAGTTTCCGTGGTCACATGGCCAGCGCGACTAGACACAGAACACTGTGACCTTCCCACCAAGGTGGTCCCTATTTATCTACTCGCATTTTTACATGCTTTCGAATGGCTAGGTTGGCAGGAACTGGGACAAGCGACGGGAGCTCCCTCCGTCATGTGGATTCGATCTTACGATGGCTGGCCTTCTGACCTTGCAGCACGAAGGCTTCTGTGGTTTAACCCACAGGGCCACCACGTCCCTTGAATTCATTCAAGTAGCATATACTTAAAAGCAAACAAACAAAGTCAACTGTATCCTTGGGCAGAGGGTACTGATTCAGACAAGAGCTACAATGGGAGAAAAGCACTTAAACACCTGCTTTTAAACTTGCACATACAGTATAAGATTTTTTCCCCTCCCAATTAATTTATATTATAATGTGGATTTGGGTTGTTGTTGCTTTAATTCTCAAGAATTAAAAAACTAGAGCATGATGAAAATGGAAATTTAATTTGATCACATACCTTTTCCTGATGAGTTAGGTAATAGCGGAATTTCCAGACAAGATCCTGTTCTTCATAGGTCAACTGCTTGGTTGGGGGATAGCTCACTATGATCTACACAAGAGACATTCACAGTTTTGTGACCGCGTATAAACTTTGGTCATTTTTCTGAGAGTTGTTGTGTGCAGAAGTTCCCAGACCCATAATCCCCTGTAGCTCCCATGGGATTCAGTCCTGCCCACTCATTTCCCCAGTCCTCTCCACAGGACCAAAGTGACAGCCAGAGTCGGAAATCAAATAATCTAAGAACTGAAAAACACCTGCCAGGAATTTAATTTCTTGAATTAAAGTCCCCAGAGTTCTGGATAGGGGAATTCCTGCAGGTTTCGAGAAATTCAACCTTATCTTTTCAGTGAAGAGGGTAAGTTACAGCAGTGGTTCTTAACCTTTGTTACTCAGGTGTTTTTGAACTGCAACTCCCAGAAACCTCATCCAGCAGAGCTGATGGTGAAGGCTTCTGGGAGTTGCAGTCCAAAAACATCTGAGTAACAAAGGTTAAGAACCAGTGAGTTACAGCAGTGGTCCCCAACCTTGGGCCTCCAGATGTTCTTGGACTTCAACTCCCAGAAATCCTGGCCAGCATCCATTCCAATATGACTGAAGAGCACACACTAAAATCCCAAACATACGCTAGAGTTCAATCTCAGTCTCCAGAAGCTTTTCATCTGTTTTTAGAAAAATATGGCCATATATGTATAAAAAGACAACAGTACATGTTTTGAGGGTATGGCTCTCCAAGGTCTGGAAAAGTTAACAAAAGAAGGATTTGCAGGACTCAGCAGGAACATGCTCATGCTCTCCAAGCCACAACCCTTCAAAACCAAACCAAAGGCCACTGTATTTTTGTCCTCCCTCTTCCGTGAAAAGAAGAGTAGAGGGGGTGATGAAGCTTTTTCCCTTCGCTCAAACCGAAGCCGTAACGATCCATGCTGGTGCTTAGGGATTTTGGTTAAGCTTGGACGACAGGAGATTGCCACAGTCAGGAAAAGGACCAACGTGAAAAGAAAAACAGCTGGGTCTCAAGACATAACAGTCCTCCTCCCACCTGTTTCGTACTTCCTCCAGTCGTGGGAGGACTTCCTGGAATAGACACGCCTTGGGCGAGCACGGCTTGCATCATCCCAGCGGCGAATGCCAGGCTCAGGTTTACATCCTTCTAGCAGCTGATTTTCTTCGTCCTCTAACTTTCAGCATCGTGGGTGAAATCCCCAGCTGCCCCGCCCAAGTTGTAACTCTGGCTCAGACACGTTCCTGCTTGTTCAGGAAGCCTAAAAGCAAGGTTTGCTACAAAACTGCCTTTGGGTCCGACCTGCTGCCAGCCAACGGGGATTTAAAAGGGAAGACCCTAACCGGAGATACATTTGCACACCATGGTCTGCCATGTTTATGGGCTAGGATCCGAGCTATCTGAACAGAGAAAACACAGTTACAGCCACTGTTCTGGCAGTGGAAACATTATCCTATGTGGATTATAGTACCCATAATCCCCAGCCAGTGGTGCCACATAGGTGATTTTGGAAAGAGAGAGAGAGACAGAAAGGTAACTTACATTAAGCTGATCTCGGGTAGCTGCATTGGGCTTGAGGTCATGATCAGACGGGCCGCTTCTTAAGCTTCTTGCCAGCTTGTGATGCTTGCTTTCCACTAGGTTTTCCTTTAAAAATATTTTAAACGTATCAGCATATTACTTAAGCATAAATAAATTTTAGTAAATGCACATATTGTGTTTTACATATCAATCTAAGTATTTATATTCACATACAGTGGACCCTTGACTTACAGACGGCTCGACTTACAGACTTTTCGAGTTACAGACTTCTCTGGCTGCAAAATTTAGATTCCACTTGCAGCCAGGGAATTGACCTACAGACCAGAAAAAAACCAAAATGCAACAAAAATGGAACAAAAACGGCCAGTTATGGGATTAATCGGTTCTCAATGCATTGTAGGTCAATGGAGGCTCGACCTACAGACTTTTCGACTTGCAGCCACCATTCCAATACGGATTAATTCCTTAAGTAAAGGGTCCACTGTACTTATATATACATTTACATATATATAAATTACTATGCCCACATACATATATATTTATATATATTTACATTTTATATATGTACTCGCACAATTTATATACATGTGCACACATGTGTACATGGTACATACAGTACAGTATATACAGTACATATTCCATGCTGATGTATGTAAGCATTACGTATATACTGGATACAGTAGTGCCTCGCTTAACAACAATAATCTGTTCCAACAAAATCGCTGTTAAGTGAAAACATCGTAAAGCAAAATTAAAAACCGCACTGAAACGCACTGAATACTGTTCAATGCATTCCAATGGGGTAAAAACTCACCGTCCAGCGAAAATCCTCTATACAGCAGCCATTTTCGGTGCCTGTATAGCAAGGAATCCGTCCCTAAACACAGTGGGGAGCCATTTTAAGGACCCAGCAGCCATTTTGAAAACCCAACGATCAGCTGTTTTTGATCATCGTAAAGTGAAAATCAGTTCCCGAAGCAGGGAACTGATCATCGCTAAGCAAAATCCCCCCATTTAGACCATAGTTTTGCAATCGCAATTGTGATCGCAAAAAGATTATCGTAAAGCGGATTCGTCATAATGTGGGGGAATTGTTAAGCGGGGCACGACTGTATATATTTATCCATATGTATTTTAGCTATTGCATATAATGGCACCGTCTGCTTCCGCAAGGAGAATGACATCCCTCTCAGCAGCAGACTGATCCCAAATGTCACTGTTTGCTTTCTGACTCATTGCCTCCGAACGTTTTGCATCTGGAAATCGAAAAGGGAAGTCTTTCATCACCAGCACCCTGTTGTTGACGCCGGCATCCTTCCTGCAACAGCACAGCCCAAAGATGGATTTTGATCAATCTAATCAATTCCCAACTGCGAATGGGACTCAGGATCTGCCCATTATTTAGAAAAGAGTGGTTCAGTCCTCTTTGTGATGGTGCCCTTTCTCTTCCCAGTATCTCGAAGACCAAAGCACAGCAAACATCTGCATGGCTCCCCATCGAACTTCATCATGCTGTACCTGATGATTGATGCTGTGCAGAAAATGACTCACCATTGACATCTGGGGATCAGGAACCTTGACGATCTCAGAGCTTGTTAGAATCGGAGAGGACTCATCGCCATCCTGGAAGAGGAAGCCATTCAAGAAGGCACATTAAAACACTCAAGTTATCAAGAGCTGTGCAACACACTGACTCTACTTCATGTGCTTCTGGGACAAGGCTGAACACAAAGGTATTCAAAGGTATTGAGTCCCACTGAAATAAGCAGCCAGTGCAACAGGAGACTCTTGAGAGTCCCCTGGACTGCAAAGAGAACAAACCTATCAATTCTAAAGGAAATCAACCCCAAGTGCTCATTGGAAGGACAGACCCTGAAGCTGAGGCTCCAGTACTTTGGCCATCTCATGAGAAGAGAAGACTCCTTGGAAAAGACTTTGATGTTGGGAAAGTGTGAAGGCAAGAGGAGAAGGGGACGACCGAGGATGAGATGGTTGGACAGTGTCATCGAAGCAACCAACATGAATTTGACACAACTCCGGGAGGCAGTGGAAGACAAGTGGGCCTGGCGTGCTTTGGTCCATGGGGTCACGAAGAGTCGGACACGACTAAACGACTGAACACCCAACAGCATGGGTAAAAACAGAGGGGGATCTTGCTGAAACACACACACACACACACAAGACTATACTACAGGTAGTGGCCAAAGCAAGTAGACTATTAACTAAGAAGTTCCCCTGGCTTCCCTCTCTTGTCTGCCATGAAGACAGTGCTGTCTTTCCTCAAGGTATACACGCTGGCCAGAACCACACAATCACAGAATTGGAGACCTGGAAGAGACCCCGAGGGCCACTGGGTTCCGCCCCTGGCCAGTGCAGGAATCCACGGGTAAAACATCCCTGAAAGGTCAGTCTCCGAACTTTGCTTCACAATCTCCCATGAAGTTAAGTCCACCCCCCTCTGCCGAAGCAATCACTGCCACTGTCAAATGGCTCTGGTTGTTAGGAAGTTCTTCCTAACATTAGCTGAAATCTCCTTCCTTTCGTTATGGCCGGTCCTTTCCTCCCGAGCCACAGAAAGCAAGCCCACGGCTTCTATCGGCCCTGAAAATATTTCAAAATGGCTCTGTGTCACTGTGAGGAGGCTGGTGGAGATGCCTCTGGTGAGGTGGAAAGAGGCGGGGAGAGAAGTGGAAGGGATGAGAGGAGAAGGGAAGAGAAGAGAAGAGAAGGGGAGGAGAGGAGAGGAGAGGAGAGGGAAGGGGTGGAGAGGAGAGGGAAGGAAGAGAAGGGAAGAGAAGGGGAGGAGAGGAGACGGAAGGGAAGGGGAGGAGAGGGAAAGGGTGAAGAGGGAAAGGGTGGAGAGGAGAGGGGAGGAGAGGGAAGAGAAGGGGAGGAGAGGGAAAGGGTGAAGAGGAGAGGGGAGGAGAGGGAAGAGAAGGGGAGGAGAGAGAAGGGAAGGGGAGGAGAGGGAAAGGGAGGAGAGGGGAGGAGAGGGAAGAGAAGGGGAGGAGAGGGAAAGGGTGAAGAGGAGAGGGGAGGAGAGGGAAGAGAAGGGGAGGAGAGAGAAGGGAAGGGGAGGAGAGGGAAAGGGAGGAGAGGGGAGGAGAGGGAAGAGAGAAGGGGAGGAGAGGGAAAGGGTGAAAAGGAGAGGGGAGGAGAGGGAAGAGAAGGGGAGGAGAGGGAAAGGGTGGAGAGGGAAAAGGTGGAGAGGAGAGGGGAGGAGAGGGAAGAGAGAAGGGGAGGAGAGGGAAAGGGTGGAGAGGGAAGAAAGAGAAGGGAACAGAAGGGAAGGGGAGGAGAGGGGAGGACAGGGAAGAGAAGGGAAGGGGAAAAGAGGGAAGGGGCGGAGAGGAGAGAGGAGGAAAGAGAAGAGAAGTGAAGGGGAGGAGAGGAGAGGAGAGGGAAGGAGCATTGAGGAGAGGGGAGAAGAGAGGAAGGGGAGGAATAGGTTATCCCGCCCCTACAAAATCTATGTATTTATGACATTTGTATCCTAGCCAAACACAATACTACTCTGGCCAGCTAATGGTAATAGTGACAACAGCAACAACCCTCCCACAACTTAAAACCATGAATAATTTTTTTTAGAAACCCAATAAAAACACTATTGCCCTTTCAATCCACACTTCTACAACAGGACATGGGCCATTAAAATTACAAAATAGGAACAACCTAATAAAAACAGACAAACAACACAATTAAGATATTAGATAAGATGCATGACGTGAAGGCCCATCTAAACAAGCTTCAGTGAAAACAGTTTTCAACCCAGTCCAGGCAATGGAAATCTTGTTTTAGATGCTGCCCCTGCTAAATGCCCTTTCCCATGGACATAGCAAAAGTAGAAAAACAGTGCAAGTGGCCAAGTAAGAGAGCCTGGGAACAAGATCTGGGCACGAACATCCAACTGGGCGGTTCGGCCTGGTTCATGGTTTGGCACCCTACCCCCTTCTGGCGGGCACCCACTCCGAAGCAGCACCCAAAGGAGGCACGATAGGGAAGCTGGGGGCACTGCTTCCGAGTGGGCGCCAAACACCTGTCTTGGTGGTAAACGAACTGGAGGTCCGTGCCCATCTCTATTTGGAACAGACCAAAAACGACCCCTGGAAGTTCACCTGCAGCAAATATTCACCCGCAGCGAATATTCGTCAGTAGCGAATATTCACCAGCAGCGAATATTCACCCACAGCAAATACACACTGCATCTTCTCCTTCTTCCTTCAGAGCTCAATACAACCTACAACAGGCTGTACGAGTTCACCTTTATATCACATTTGAGAGTCAGCTAAAGAGAGAAAACAGGCAAGGACAGATGAGCCATTTCTCTCCCAGAAGACACTGGCTTCCAGGTCTCCTTAGCTATGGGGCAGACCATGTGCACCCTCCACACACACAGAGCATTTCCGGTACCTGAGTAGTACCCATGCAACCTCCTCCCCCCTCCAAAAAAATCCTGGAAGAAAGGAAGAGAATATGTTGCTCAGAAATGTTCTTAGACACCCCCCCCAGGTGGTACTCTTTGTTTTTGCTTTGAGAGCCCACATGACCCTACCCTCCATGTCCTTTTTAGGGCCACTGGAGGCACATAATAGCTTTTTTAGAACAGGAAAAAAAGTTTTTGTAGGAAGAAAAAGTGGGGGTCAGCCCCTGATGTCCAGGGACAGCGGTGTCTGATCCCCAGCCTTCGGAAGGCTTCTCATCCCTGCCCTTGATGACTGTATTTTATTTATAAAATGAGTGAAGGTGACCACATGGCAACTCTCTCTTGGAACAAGCCTCCCTCTGCCATCCACTGATCAGAGAGATAATGGCACATAGCATATTCCTATGAGAGAAACGTGATGTGCCGCCGGGTTCGTGAGACGACGGAGGCGGTAATAAATCCAAGACCGCTCAAAAATCATCCATGCTTATTAAAATTCTATAAATCTGAAGTGCATTCCATGAAAGATTGGGTCCTGTAATCATGTTGTAGCTTTGGCATGTGATTTGCATGCATACCTCAGCACCCACCACATGGCATCCCTCGGCTGCCACCCTGGAAGAAATATTTCATCCCAGCGGGCAGGCGTGTGTGTGTGTGTGTGTGTGTGTGTGTGTGTGTCTGTGTGTCTGTGTGTGTGTGTGTGTGTGTGTTTGGCACTTTATAAAAAAGACAAGTATGACAAAGAACTTGCAAAAAACCTCAAACAAACCATACCTTCTCGTAATATACGATCCCGTATTCTTTGTCATCACTTTTGGCACAGCGGAATTCGATCATCAAGTACATGAAATTAGAACTCCGCTTCTCACTCTGAAATTAAAAGGAGGAAAAGCAGATGACATGGGAAGCCTTAAAGAGAAGTGCCATGTTGAACAGCTCTTCGCAAATCAAGGAGAGAAACATGTCATCTTTGAGCTCTCAAGGGGTGGATCGGGGTCTGGATTTGTAGGAACAAAATAGGTTGGAACACGGGGGAGGGGGGAAGGTTTCCAGAAATCAAGGGACCCATACACCTTCCACTTCCATTTCAACCTACCTCATCCCAAAATTGGGAGCAGCAACCAGACAGTCAACCACACATTTCAGAGAAACAACCAGTTATCCTGGCTGGTTCTCTGCAATAGAGAACAGGATGTGACCCTTTTATGGTACTCATTTTTGCAGAGTTGGACGGGACTTAGGAGAGATGGGAAGCCAAAGGAGATCTCAGGCAACCGGATGGTTACACATTCCTCACTCTGGCTTTAGAATAAGAGAGTGTTTGGAAGAATTACTGCTTTGGACTACACACTCAAAAGGTGTAACTCCAGAATAGCCCATAACCCAGGTGGCCGGTTTTTAACCCGATGTTCAAAGAAAGTACTGTAGAGCAGTGGTCCCCAGCCTTGGGCCTCCAGATGTTCTTGGACTTCAACTCCCAGAAATCCTGGCCAGCAGAGGTGGTGGTGAAAGCTTCTGGGAGTTGTAGTCCAAGAACATCTGGAGGCCCAAGGTTGGGGACCACTGCTGTAGAGGTATGTGTGAAGCAACATCATGGAAGAAGATGACACACGTTCTAGCAAACGTGGGTAAGATGCTGTCTTCTCCCTATAGACCTCCTAAGTGGGCCTGCATAAAGGGTGATCCCTTTTTAAAAAATGTAAACCTGGGAAATAAACCTTTCTTAGACTTTTCAACTGTGGGGAAACATCGCTAAACGTCAATAATAAGGGCCCAGGGGACAACAGGAAGAATTAAGTGTAATAGTTTGGTTGCCATAATCTGGCTGTGCCTGGGCATATTCAAAAAGAGAATTATTAGATACAAATGCAGGAACAGACAGTATCTTTATTGGACCATTAAGAAAACAAACAAACAAAAATAGAGCAAGTTTTCAATGATAATTCACCTTCTTCAGGCTGTGCACCAAATTCTTGTGGGTAGCTCCAAAATTATATTTTACTATTAAAGTCCCAAAAGGTTCATGGGCTGCCGTTGGGAGCCAGGCACAGCTGCTTAGATGGAGATGGCTGTAGTTTGCAGTCTGCAAGAGCCAGTGGTTTGGAATTTATGACCCATCTCTCTAAACAAAAGCTGGCCAGCAATTTGATTTCTCCCTTCCTCTCCCGCTTTCTGCCTTCATTTGAAACCCAAAGAGTTTCTGTTTGGCTAGTGAAAAGCAGCAGGGTAACAGAAGCAAGGCCAGCCTCCATCAGAATTGGGATTAAAAATTTGTTTAAACCATCAGGAACAGCCAATTTCAGCGAAATCAACAGTTTTGCCTGGTGGAAGCTTTCCTCCGCATGCAGTACTGCTTGTCTGGTTCCAGACGTTCATGAAGTTCAAGAACTCATCATGTTGGTCTTCAGGTGTCCTGACCAGCCATTCTGTGGCATTTTACAAAGTTCAGAACAAATAAAGACTACAGGGATGCCTCGCAAGATGAATGCCTCGTGCAACGAAAAACTCACAAGACGAAAGTGTTTTGCAATTTTTCAGTGACTCGCAAAATTAATTTTTCTATGGCCATGCTTCGCAAGATGATTTTTTCCCCCAATGCATTCATATGCATTGAAAATGGATTCCTATGGGAAAATTCGCAAGATGAAATTTTCGCAATACGAAGTGACTCACGGAACAAATTATTTCATCTTGCGAGGCATCACTGTATATGGCCTTGTCCTGATTTTTTTTCAGAACTATTCAAGGTGACCAAACACACAGCTACCACTCTTGCCAAGGAAAACCAGATAAGTATCAAAAGATAAAAGATTCCATTTTCTCGTCAAAAGACCATTTGCAGCTAAACTTCTGGAATCTTAAAGTTGGTAATCATCAAATGCCAGAATTGAGATTGACCAGCAAACAAAAGAAAAAGAACACTCTGAAATGTAACTTGCACAATCCTGGTTTTGCACAATGCAGAAAAACACTAATAGGTTGGATAACGTGTCTTTCACAGAAGTCAATGCTCCATCAGTGATGTTCTCCTTGAGAAAACTCTGGGTTCCCCCAGGTAGATGCTGAGAACCAATAACTTGGAAAATTAAGCTGTTTGTTTGTTTTTTTCAGAATGTGCATGGACTAAAGAAAAAAACTTGGGCACAATCCCTGAATTCTAGATGATTTCATCCAGCAAGATGTCCAAGGTTTGAAAGCTCATTTGTGACAATTCAACCTACCTCGTTGATCATCTCAATTTCTCGAAAGGTCAGTCTGTCCAGCCAGTCTACCTTAACCATGTGACCTTGCCGATGTGACTTGGTGAGCTGCCATCAAGAAATAGAGATAGAGATATATACATATATACACTGTATTTATGTGTCATTTAAAATTCGTGCAGCAAAGGAAAAGAGGCACCCACCACTTTGAAAACAAGCAAAATTATTTCAAATAAACATATAGTTCTGCAAAATATGTGTTTCAGGCTGCTGCAAAAACAGCTCAGACCCTCCTGGAGGGTTCACAAATGTCACAGCATATACAGTGGTGCCTCGCTTAGCGATGTTAATTGATTAAAAAAAAAACATCGCTAAGCAAAACACCATTTCCCATAGGAATGCATTGAAAACCGGATAATCCGTTCCAATGGGAACGGATTACCGTCCTTAAGCGAAAATCGCCATAGTAAGCATCGCTAAGCGAAACGCGGTTCCCCCATTGGAATGCATTTCAATGCATTTCAATGGTTTTGACAGGTCCGTTTTCGCTATTTTTAAAGTGTCTTAAAATGTTCAAAAACGGTTTAAAATGCTTGGAATGTTTTAATAGGCAAAATTCACTTCCCGACAATCGGTTCCTTGCTTCGGGAACCGATTCTTCGCATTACGACATTTTTGAAACAGCTGATTGGGGGCTTCAAAATGGCCACCCGCTGTGTAAAATGGCTCCCCGCTGTGTTTTTGGATTCCTAGCTTTACAGGCACCAAAAATGGCTGCCCCTATGGTGGATCTTCACTGGATGGTGAGTTATTCAGCCCATTGGAATGCACTGAACGGGTTTTCAATGTGTTTCAATGGGATTTTTTATTTAGCTTAATGAGGATTTTGCTGGAACGGATTATCCTCGTTAAGCAAGGCACCACTGTAGTAAGAACCCTCCACAAAAAGACCAGCTTCCACAAACTTACCTCTGCCCCTCTTCAGACATTGAGACTAAACCAATGTATGAAAACATGATACGCCACTATTAAACCTGCAGTGCATCTTGATTTCTTTAAATTTGTTCAGATAAAATCTATGGTTCATCTAATCTTCGCCTTAATACTCCTCACAGCTAAGTGTGAGGGTTTATTTGCTTCAACACTTAAAATTTACATTTAAAAAGGTTGGGTACAAGCATATTTAAAATCTGCACAATTAGGGGGAAAATGAGCATAAAAGAGGATTGTTTAATTTGCACAACACACTTCATCTGTATAATTCTGGCGCAGAGCCCATGCTGTCTGTGGGAGCAGGTAAGAAAAGCCCTAATGCTAGAGATAATAGATTTGTGCAATTATCATGATACATGCTTTTTTAAAAAAAATGATTTAGTTAGAAGCTTTTAAGGTTATCGTCTCTAAAGAAAACCCTGCAGTGTCAGTTCCCAAATGCGCCACATGGGACTTGTAGGAAACATGAAACGACCATGTTAGATCATTCCACCAATGGAGTACTCACACAACTGGAAAGTTATACAGGAGAACCAACAAGAGGTCAGTACTCAATGATTCGCTTATCCACAGTCAGAATATATTAAAAGTTGTGTGTGTCTGTGTCTGTGTCTGTGTGTGTGCGTGTGTGTAAAGAAGTTACCAGAACTGACCACTAGAGGGAGCCACTTTGCTATCCATTTTTAACGGCATCCACAGGGGCTTGGAACTAATCTCATGCCCAGATGGGGATCCTATTGTACTCAGCAAAGGTCAACCAGTATTTGCCAGTGACATCATTATAACACAACATCTACACAGCCTGCACTGATACAATTGTGTGTTACGTAGGGGGTTGGCAGCAGGCAACCCATGTCCTTCATCAAGCAAGTCCAAGGTTGCCCATTTTTTAACTTTGCCATCGTAACACCACTGAATTTTGGCAGTGAGGCAACCAAATACCCTCTGAACACAGAGTTCTGGTCTAAACCAAAGTGTGGGAGCAGCACGCATCTTCTCCTCAAGCCAACGGGTCCTCTCGAATACAGCGTGCATCTAGTTTTCAAGCCACTAAACGCTCCTTGAAACAAGACACACCCACCTGACACATCTTGTTTTAAGGCTGAGCTGATGTTTTAAACAGGGTTACATGTGATACGGGGGACGTGTCCCTTGGGGGACTGAGAAGGGTGCAAATCAAATTCACTGACTTCCAGATGTTGTCCATCTGGTATAAGGGAGCCCCAGGGGCGTCACCCCTGCACAGCCCTACTCCTGAGCCCTGACCCACTGTGAAAAGATGCAGCCAAGAGGTGAATGCATCTCAGCTAAGATAATCTACAGCTGTAATACAGGTTGCCTGTTTCTTATCAGAGAAGTTGGTGAAGAAAATACACATCGTTGGCAAGGGTCTTTCCACTCCAATATTTGTGTGTGTGTGTGTTGTGGGCATTAAGTCTTGCATGATTTAGACACAGCCATTCTCAGACGGGACCATGGGGAGCCCCTGGCACATTTGAAGGGGGCCACAGACTGGAAACAACTCTTTGCACACCACCTTATAAGGTTCATTATGCAGCTTACACAGTCCTGATTCACCTTATATTTCTTTCATATTGTGTTTATGGCTGTGGCCCAAAAAAAAAAGTTTAGAATGGCTGATCAAGAACATGGGTCCACAATTTACAGTCTAAGATTTCTTAGATTCTAAATCCCAGAAGCGATTGTAATTTAATGTACTAGCGAGAGTTTCTTGGGATTGTGGATCCCCAATGTTTAAGGCACCAAGTTTGGGAGCCACTGATCTAAAGAGCTAGACTAGTACACTATTAGAGAAGGGATGGCCAAAGGTATTCTTGGATTGCAACTCCCATGCTCCCTAAACCACAACTCTGCTGACTAAAACTGATGGGAACTGCAGCCTAATAGAGCCTCTCCCTTATCCAGGCCCTAAGTTTGACTCTGCCATGGGGCTCACAGAGCAACCTCAAGCCAGTCCCTACCTCTCAGCCAAACCTAGCACCCAGAAAGGCTGAGGATAAAAATGTAGGCATCCTTTGGTCTCAAGAGACTAGGGTAACATGCTCTTGGAAGAGCGTCTAGTGTGGCTGAGAAGGCCAATTCGAGAGTGACCATCCCTTCCACACTGATGACCAATACAATCTGTCCCCTGTCCAGCTCCCTGGTTTTGCTGCTTTCAGGACAGCCTCTTTGCCTCGGCCTGCTGGACAAGGGTCTCTTCAAATTGGGAGAGGCCATGATGCACCACATGCCTCCAGGCTGAACACTCTGATGTCAGGGTTTCCCATCTGTTGAAGTCCATTCCTAAGGCCTTCAGATCCCACTTGCAGATCTCCTTGTATCGCAGCTGTGGTCTCCCTTTGGGGCGATTTCGCTGCACTAATTCTCCACACAGGAGATCCTTTGGAATCTGACCATCAGCCGTTCTCGCGACGTGCCCGAGCCAACGCAGACGTCGCTGTTTCAAGTAATGTATACATGCTACAAATTCCACCTCGTTCTAGGACTACTTTATCTGTTCATAACTGTAAGTAATAAAACATTTCTATTCTTTTTCCTACAAATGTCTAAGAGTGAGTTATCGCGTTAATGTGCCAGTTAATGAGAAAGAGGTGGACGATTAGGGAACTACTTCTCTGTGAGCCTCTGTACTTTGATTTATGTAGCTAAGAGAATTTTGCCAGAAATTCAAAACTCTACAACCGTTTCTATCTGCTTCTCTCAAACAGATCAAAGGGCTGAAAGGGTTCTTCACAGAAATGCTGACTTTTTTTTTTCTTCTGGAAAGGAGTGTAGCACAATACATCGTTTTGAAAAAAGCTATTCAGCACAGAAGTTCCAAAAGTCCAAACAAAGCCACACAATCCATGCCACACACACACACTTCTGGGTGCATAGTTTTTAGTCCAGGTGATTAAAGGGGTGACAAGCCCAACCTCAAGGGAGCAAATCCATTTCCATCAACCCTCCTATGCTTTAGAGGTCAAAACTGTTCCCAAAGCAGTCATGAGAAGTGTACTCTTCTCTAAGTCATGACCCTTCCATGCTCTATCTTTGGGGAAGGGGGCAAAGTATGATCCCGAGGGGTCATGCAAGAGACCCCAAGGCTGCTTTTCAAGTCTCGTCCAACTTGCATTGCCACGGCACGGGCGCCTCCCAGAGGCAGTGGGGCTGCAAAGCACCAAACCCGTTTGGCCAAAAAGGAATTTGTGCCCATCTCTAGTCCTGTGGTCATTTCAACCGCATTCAGAAAGAGTTTTAGTAAAACGGGGTTGGGGTACCTTAGAAATAAGACAGAGAATTACAGTGGTGCCCCGCTTGACGATTACCCCAGCAGATGATGAAATTGCTTAACGATAATGTTCTTCTTTCGCTTGATGACAATATCGCTTAACAGCGATTTTAACGGAACGTATTAACGTTGTCAAGCAGGGCACCACTGCATTTTCCCTTCTCTGACGTGATACAACTATCTCTTAGATGTGCTTAACTTAGATTTCTTAACTGTTAGAGCAGCACAACAATGGAACCAATGACCTCGAGAAGTGCTCCAATGCTGGAGGCATTCAAGAGAAAATGGGACAACCTTCTTTCAGATCTGCTTTGATGGCATTAAGCAGGGGGTTGGATCTGATGGCCTTATTGGCCCCTTCCAATTCCATTATTCTGTGATTCTATGCAGCTGTTGCACTAAAAATAATACCTCAGAAGAGTTTCTAAGACTCTAAAATTATAAAAACCATTACAAGTCTTTATTTAATATATCCTGAGTGAACAAGCAATGTATTTAGAGTCTTAGAGACCCAATATGAAGTGAAAGAGCTACTATTCGTAAGCAAATGTCTGATCTCTTCCTATGTTTTTTTCTTTAAGTAGAATTATTTAGGGTACTATGGTGGTCCATGGATTGTCCATGAACCAGTTGCATAAAGAAAAAGCCTCCCCCCACAACTTCAGTTTACTTCCCAGAACATTGGAAACTTTCTTCATAAGAGGAAAAGTGGTTGAATTACATTATTAGGGTACTTTTTTCAGTCTAGGAAAGGAAGTCCATGGCTTTCATCATATTCTCAAAGAGGTCAATAACCAAAAAAAGGTTAGGAACCAGTGGAATAATTGACGTAGAGGCATTTGAAGTTGATCTGGGTTTTGAAAGAAAAAATATTCCCTGACAAAATTTGGGTCAACAAACCCACAATAGTGAATTTATGAAGGGCTCTTACAAGCATAGGAGGGTTAAGAGGTATCAAGTCAAACTCCAGAGCTGTATCGAACAGTCTTTATCCGCAGCACAGGGAAAGTTCTCAGATTATTAGGATGTTAGTCGCTAGGAAGTCGAAATCATGCACATTTCTGGAAGACGGGTGTTGGCCAGGCGTGGCCCCTTGTTACTTACTTCCTCCAAACGCTCCTCGTCAGAGGCCTACATTAAAGAGACCCGTTCGTTAGTCACATGTGCTGAAGGAGCAACCATTTCTAGTTCATTAACCACCATCTAATCCAATCTAACCTTCTATCTCTGTGGAAATTTCACATCGATCTAATTGGCCAAAGGCATTTTCTCTGGACTGAGCATTAATGGCGTTCACGTTCCACAGATTCTCAATCAGATGCAAAGTATGTTTTAAGTTCACCCGTTACATGATCACTGTGGTACCAAAGTCACTACAACACAACCCTTCCCCATGGAGTGCAGATGGGCCACTCTGGAATGCGAGGTGAGAGGGGGGAAATGCACCACCAGCACCCCTTGCAAGAGGCACCAGGCCTAGAAAGCTCCAGGCATTTCAACAGGGTCAAACAAATAAATGCTCAGATGTCTACTTCCAGTGATTACTACAGTGGTGCCTCGCAAGACGATGTTAATTCGTTCCATGAAAATCACTGTCTTGCGAAAACATCATCTTGCGGAACGCGGTTCACCATTGGAATGCATTAAAATCTATTTAATGCATTCCAATGGGGGGGAATCATCTTGCGAGGCATCGGTCTTTTTTTAAAAAAAAACCATCTTGTGAAGCATAGACCCAAACAATGTCTTGCAGATTAATCGTCCTGCAAGGCAATCGTCTTGCGAGGCACCACTGTGTTTGGGTTTTATAGGGTAAAAGAGTGGTTTCCAGTCACTGGATACTTTCTAGTCTTGTTGAGATCAATAGGGTTTGCATCTGACTAAATCTCCTTGCACTTTGAGCTGAGATTTTTGTGATAATGGATAACAGCATAATCTCACGTGTGTCTGCTTGAGGTTCAATGAGACTTACCCAGTTTCCCCGAAAATAAGACCTAACCTGAAAATAAGCCCTAGTCGGATTTTTCAGGATGCTCGTAATATAAGCCCTACCCCCAAAATAAGCCCCAGTTAAGTGAAACCCCGCCCTCCGCCCTTGTGCAGCAACCAGAAGAAGATGATAAAAAATGTAGATGTTTGTAGATGAAAAAAAAACATCCCCTGAAAATAAGCCCTAATGCGTTTTTGTTTTGTTTTATTTGTTTTTTTTAGCAAAAATTAATATAAGGCCCTGTCTTATTTTTGGGGAAACACGGTACTTTCTAGCAAATAGGCCTACATTGAGTGTCTAGAACAGTGTCATTCCCTACCTTGGGTAACCCAGACGTTCTTCGACTAAAACTCCCAGAAGCCTTCACCACTAGCAGTGCTGGCCTGGATTTTTGAGAGTTGTAGTCCAATAACATCTGGGGACCCAAGGTTGGGAACCCTTGGAGTAGAGGAATATCCCCAGAAGTCCTAAATACCTGTGGTAATTCACACACTATTGCAACTGATTACAAAAGCAAGCTTGTAATCGGGGGGGGGGGGTTCATTAACGACTATAGGGTGCTCCACCGGACTCTTGAGGCCACAAAAAATAAATCCAGAGTCCCACGTCAAGCCCACAAGCCACAGGTGGCTTCCCTCTGCTGTACTATCTAAATTATGTGACAAGATCCAGGCAACAAGTGAGTGGGTCTAGTCTATTTTGGTAGCCTTATCCTCCATGGCCCAAACCCCCTCTGAAAGCCATCCAACTTGGCCGTCACCTCAACATGCCGAAATCCTTTTAACTGCTTATTACGTGAAGAATGTCTTCTTCTCTGCCCTGAAAAGTGCATCATTTAACTTTACTAAATGATCAACAAAGCTAATTTCTGCATGGCTGCTTGCTGGTGGACTCCATTCTATCACGGAAAGGTGGTTCATGTTGCATGCTACCTTCTCTGTGCTAACAGTTGAAAGAACGGTGACTACAGAAGAACCCCTGCATTCAGAGGCAAAGTGCCTCTGGGCGCTAGTTCCTAAGTGGCAAACAGGTGTCAGAAACTTTCCATTTTACACCTTGCTTGGCCACTTCTAGAGATGGGATGATTAAGATTCCTGAAGGTCAGGGTCTTCTGGAGTGGAGTGGTGTATCCAGTAAAAAAGCACCCCTGTATACATTTCTGGAAATCTCAACAAAGGTTGCAGGGAAGCGCCTCTCCTGAATGGGCTTATCCTGATTCTGTCATGAAAACCATGGGATATACGGCTTTAGGACAACCCTTAAACAATTGGCAATTTTAATTGTATTTTAATCATTTTATCTTTTATTGTATTTTAATTTGAACTTTAATTGTTGTAAGCCACCCAGAGACCTTTGGGTAGAGTGGATGGCATATCAAATAAATAAATAAATAAATAAATAAATAAATAAACAAACAAACAAACAAACAAATACACACACGCACACACACACAAATGCACGCACACGCACGCGCGCGCACAGACACACACGTACATACATACTAAATGATGCAGAATTACCACACCCTCACAGAGGAATTCAAAGTTATTTCACCCAACTAAAAATCTCAGGATTCTACAAATGTGGGAAGTTTTTAGTGGTAAGTTTTAGTCTAAAGTTCCATCTTGTGGCTATTAAGGGATACATCACTGGTGTTTAGCATAATCAAGTTATTGTAGTATAAAGATGCATTGTTCTATGATTCTCTCTCTGCGCATGTGTGGAATGTGTAGACAAGATAAGTTTCTCGACGCCTCTTTGGCTAAAATCTTATCTTTATGCTAATGATGGTACTTAATAAAAAGACATGCCTCCGGGGAAGAAGATAGACATTTTACAGGCAGACATCTTCTTCACCGGTGATATGCTTCATAACTAAAGACTGTAGTCTGTCTTCATTTATGAGAGATCTCTCCCTGGTTTTCATGCAACTGCTACTTGGACTGGCTTCCAAGCAGGGTTCCCTGGGGAATTTCCCCACATACAGAATGGAGTCACAACCAACATACCTTCTAATTTTCATCATCCCACCTTTCTCGCGTGCAACTCCTCCCTTGGTGCGCACATGACTCCACACATCCCACACACCCCGAATGCATATGGGGTTCCATCGCAACTGAAATCAAAGCAACTCCACAGAGGAGGAACGCTGTGTGGAGAGAGGCACAGTGGTGCACACACATGTCGCCATGGACCTTAGAGGGATCCTTGGTCATGACCCTTAAATTATAATCAAAATTGCTATCATTTTATACAGGTGTATCATTTTGTACTCCATGGATTCCTACCAGTATACAGTTGGCTGGGAAACTTTGACAAAAGAAGGTCATCCTTTCTGTAACCCTGCTTGTGATTTCTGCCTAGGCACCTGCTTGGACAACGCAGACAAACAGGGCTGTACGACAAGGTATCTGCACTATACAACACTCTACCTGTCACAGTGATACCCTCTACAATCTGGGATTTGTAGCTGAGCGAGGAACTTACAATTCCGCTTCAAGAGCTGTTGTACTGTGCCAAAGTTGCATTTTCCCTAGGACAGCTCCTGTTGCAATAACTTAGAACTAACCCAAATCTTATATAGCTTGTATGGCAAGCTCTCAGATATGCATCGGGAATTGGCTACAAGCTCAAATGTTTTCTCTATCATTAAGACCTCCTGCATATCCCAAAACTATGTTGAAGTGAAAGCGTCTAGGCCAGATTTGCACACACTGAGATTCGGTCCATAGGGAGTCCTATCAAGAGAACACACCAGAAATGGTGCCATCTCACAACAACCCAGGTTGAAAGGTTCCTGTCTTCACACCAAGTGATCCATATTCTAGAGTCTAGAATAGGTTCCCGACCTCAGGTCCTCAGGATATTCTTGGACTGCAACTCCCAGAAATCCTGGCCAGAAACAGCTAGAGATGAAGATTTATGGAAACGGCAAGCAGTAGTCCTAGCAGTGAAAAGGTACGGCAGAAATGCAATAAAGAATGGGTACTGCATTTCCTTATTGTTTATGTATGCCAGGATAAAAGCATAGTGTCAAAATGGCTGCAAGTGAAGGAGTCACCAGCTGTATGACTCATCACGTGCTAGTCCTATGACTTGGCGCGTGGCAAGGAATATGAACCATGAATCTTTAACAAGTGGCAATATACCAATGTGATTTATCCCATTGTGTTATTATCACTGTACCTAAGCAATAGGATTCTGGTCAATAAGATCTGTTAGGCAATAAGTTGGGGAAAGCTGGTCTACAATAACAGCAAACCTTGACAATCCTTCTCCTGCTTTCTAACTGTGAGAGTGCAGTGGCAGCAGAACTGGGAAGAATAACATGATTTACAGCACTGGTTCTTAACCTTGGGTTACTCAGGAGTTTTGGACTGCAACTCCCAGAAGCCTTCACCACCAGCTGTCCTGACTGGGGTTTCTGGGAGTTGCAGTTCAAAAGCATCCGAGTAACAAAGGTTAAGAACCACTGATGTAGAGCAGTGGTTCTTAACCTTGGGTTACTCAGGTGTTTTTGAACTGCAACTCCAAGAAACCCCAGCCAGCACAGCTGGTGGTGAAGGCTTCTGGGAGTTGCAGTCCAAAAACATCTGAATAACCCAAGGTTAAGAACCACTGATTTAAAAAAGTAAGAGGACAGAAAAGCATCGAATATGGTCACAGCTCTGCATCAGCTCCCTGCCTCTTGTTGTAGAAAATCTTCCTTACCTCTGAAGGGTACAAACCACTCAAAAACAACACACACAGACACACAACATCTGCTTCATTGGAAAATCATCCAGAAAGAAATGGGATATGTAGGGGGCCACATCACAGGAGTGTCAGATGAGACAGGCTTAACGAGCGCTTTCCTACCTAGCATTTAGAAAAAGTACTTTGAAGGAAACGCCCAACTGGCCATGCTACAAATTCTGGAAGCTGTAATCTACAAATGGTCCTATTTCATAAGCTCTGAAGCGACTGGGTTGGGAAACACGTTCTTCTTAAACCACCAGAATGCTGCAGCCAGCATCGTGACCATGCTCGATGGAGGATTTGGTTAGCCAGATCTCTGCTTTCTCCCTTCTCTATGATTTTTTTCCCAGCTGTACCCTTCCTCACAACATATTCAAAATGTTACATTGGGGGACTACAGCCGGCTGGGGATTCTGAGAGTTGTAATCCAAAAAAATTACATTTCCAAGTTTTGGTCTTGTCTACACAGCCTGGTGTTTATAGCTGGTAGGATAGCTGATTGATTGATTGATTGATTGATTGGCTGCTTTTCTCCTGATTAGGGAACTCCAGGCGGCTCACTATATGAAAGAGATAAAATTTAAACCACAGTGAAATAAACGGAATTTAAAACCACACTACACCTCCTTGCAGTACCTCTTCCACACCCATGAGGTTTATTGATTTAGCCCAAGGACATCAAAACCCAAACTACACCCAGGGAAACTGAACGCTGCATCCTCAAGACAATTTAGAAGGCTTCACAGAGACCCACATCCATTTTGCATGTTTTCTTCTTGCTTGTCTTGTTAGAAAAGACCTGTGGGTCAATAAAATTCACCCAAAATCTTCTTCCGCTCCGCCTTTCCTCGGACTTTGCCCTAATACTTTCGGGTGCGTCTTTGCAGCCATAAAACAAATGAGAAGTTTTTATTTAAAAGAGAATTAATCAAAGTGGCTGTGATTCTGATTTTCGGCACACAAGATCAAACTCAAGGTTTGCTTTAGCACACAAGCAGGAAATGCAAATGAACTCACTTGCGCGGCACTTGATAAACTAAAGACTTGCTATGTGTAAGTCTGTGTAACATATTTTTAAAAAAATCATCTTTATCCTTAGTTGATCAATGCCAAAAACTTTGCATGTATGAAAGTAACATTTGCTCTTGACTTCAACCTTGGCTATGTCACAGCAACCCGCTGACTATAAATGTGTGGATTATAATGCATTTTTATTAGAAGTCCAAGGTAAACTAGGCTTATAAGAGGGACGCACAGCTTCTATCCAAGTCCGTTTATGGCCACAGTAAATCTCAAAAAGATCAAACAGACATATTTATAGCCCTGTTCCAGTTGTTCATTTCAATTTGCACAAAGCCAAGGAGAGTCGCCTTGAAACTTAAAAAAAAAAGACGCCCACAATTTTAAAATAAAAGTAAGATCTAACAATTCCCACTGAGCTTGGCATCTAAAGTGAAAAGTAAATAGGCACCAGGGGGAAAAATGCATGCAAATATTACTCAGAGTGGTTGAAACATTGCAGCAGACCTATGGAAGCAGGCTTAATGTGTGAGATAAATGTCAGGAACAGATTTTTGCATCTCAGAGCTTCCTATCTAACATTCATAAAGATAAACATTTTAAACACAGTGTGACTGTAGTTCAGAGCGTCTGAAATCAGGTGGTCTAACTTAACATTGCCTCCCAAGGAGATACTTCAGCAGGGCTCAGCCACCAAGGATGGCTGGATAGATCAGTGGTTTAGGGAACTGGTCGCAGAGCCAGACGTTGGGAGTTCGATTCCCCCACTGTGCCTCCAGGGAGAAAAAGCCAGCCTGCGTGGCTTTGGGCCAGCTGCACAGTCCAAGAGCACCCCCCAGAAGAAGGGGAACGGTGAACCGCTTCTGAGTACTCTAGACCTAGAACATTGTGAAAAAAGTTGCCATGAGTTGGGATGGACTGATGGCATATTATTAATAGGCTTGGTCTAGAGATCATTCAGGATGTTAGGAGGTCAAGGGAGGGAGTCTGGGATTTTTGGCACCCCGTTCTAGCCTTATGACAATCAATGAGGATGCGATCAGGAGACTGGAAACCAAGCCCTAGGAGGACAGACTGAAAGAACTCAGCATGTTTAGCCTTGAGAAAAGAAGACTGAAGGGGAGAAAGCACTTTTTAAAGACCTGAAAGGTAGCCATACAGAGGAGGGGCAGGATCTGTTCTCGATCATCCCAGAGTGCAGGACACATCACAATGGGCTCAAGCTACAGGAAGTCAGATTTGGGCTGAATATCAAGGAAAACTTCTTAACTGTTAGAGCAGTATGATAATGAAACCCATGACCTTGGGAGGTGATGAGTGCTCCAACACCGGAGGCATTCAAGGGAAAACTGGACCACCACCTGTCCGATCTGCTTTGCTTTGGGTTCCTGCCTTGAACAGGGGGTTGGACTCGATGGCCGTAGAGGCCCCTTCCAACTGCATCATTCTACGATCAACATTTCTTTCTGGCCCTAAAGTTACGGACACATGTTACACATGGAAACCCTTGTCTGTGAAATTGGTAAGCAATTTCTCCAATAAAAATGTCTAGCCTTGAACCTCTGCCTCTTTGTGTCCTGCAACTCATCAAGCAAAGTCTATCATCCAAGCAAAACAGGAACCAAGACCTTTCTCTCACCTTGGCTAGTCGGCTCATCTGATCCTCGGAAAAGGTACTGCTGGTCCTCCCGGGAGTCTTGGTGGGCTCGGACCCATCCGCTTCCACATTGGGCCAGACTTTGAGGTCATGCATCCCTTGGCGAAACATCCTGGAGGAGTTTCCGAGCAAGAGCAAAAGGTCGTACACACAGAACCATCACCTTACTGCTCAACTGAATTTTGTCCCCCATCCCACACACACACACCTAGCAACCTACATTTGTTTCCTTTTAGAACAGTGGACAGATCCAGACCAAATCCTGTTCCTTCATTCAGGCCTTGCTGAAAAATGGCTTAAAAATACTTCTAGGAAGTTTGGGGGGGGGGGGACAATTCTGCCATGGATAGCTCAGTGAGTTAGGTCTCTGGCTGCAGAGCCAGAGGTTGGGAATTTGATTCCCCAACTTGCCTACTTGGCAGGGGGTAGACAGGATGATCCAGAGCGTCCCTTCCAGGTCTGCAGTTCTAAAATGATTATGTTCTGAAGGGTCCCAGCACTTCTGTCTCCCCACTAAAAAGGCAGAAGATAACCTTAAAATATTTTTGAACACTAGATGGCATAAGAAAGCTTTGTCAGTATCTATCCCCTGCATTTTTGTTTTTAAAAAGATGGGCAGTGGGGGGGGGGGAGTTTTAACTAGAGCAGGCACAGGCTTCTTAAGAGATCCCACTAACCCTGACCTAACACCATGAAACAGCAGCGACACTTATTTTGATTAACAGTTTGTGGCTTCCCAGAGAAGCAACAGGTGGCTACATAGATGGCTTGTTTTTCCTGCAGTTGGTTCATAGCATCTGGTAGCTACGTCCTGTATATCCCCAAGCATATTCATTCATTCAGTCAGTCAGTCAATCAATCAATCAATCAATCAATCAATCAATCAATCAATCAATCAATCAATCAATCTCTCAGACATAATGATGGTGAGCTAGATCCAGAATCTCTCTCTCTCTCTCAGACAGACAGACAGACACATACATACAGACAGATAGATTCTGGATCTTGCTCACCACCATTATGTCAGTGATGGACTGAATGGAGGCAAAGAAGTGGACGCTATTAGGAAAGCATTACCTACCCGTATTTCCCGAAAAGAGAGACAGTTGTTCCCCCGACGGGCACAGCTTTACCCGGTCCGTAGATGTCCCATATTGTCAAGGCCACCTGGGCGTTCCGTGGCAAATCCGGGTACTTGACTGGCAGTTTTAACCATTCGTTCCAACTACAAAGACAGATCTGATATCAATTCATGACCAAGTATGTAAAAATTACTTTTTCGAACTAAAAAATAAATAAATTCTAGACTGGCACAGCCCATTTGGGTATTGGCCATTTTTGCTGAAAAATGAGGGTGACCCTTTTACTCCCGGGGGCGTTGGATTCAAATCAAATCAATTTAAATCACTTGAGGGTGGAAGAAAAGCAATGATCTTATATATATATATATATATATATATATATATATATATATATATATATATATATATATATATATATATATATATATATATATATATATATATATATATATATATATATACCCTGCAGTTATTTTCATCGTGATTTAAATAATTAATTAAATAATATATTTAAATCAGATTTTATTTAATTTTTAAAAAAAAATCTTTTATTTTTTTAAAAAAATAAGATCTTTATCCATCCTGTAGTGATTTTCATCATGATGTAAATTTGTTTTTTTAATCAAATAATAAGTCAATTAGGAGAGTACATAACTATAGAAGCCCATTGGAACATATGCTGTAAGCCACCCAGAGACCTTCAGGTAGTGTGGGCGGCATATAAGTTAAATAAATAAATAAATAAATAAATAAATAAATAAATAAATAAATAAATAAATAAATAAATAAATCTAAGATGAAGAAGATTGCTCAAAATGATATGTCCTCCATGTGAGGAGAGTTAGAAAACAAATTCTGTTCACACAAGGAAATCCTTCTCAAGCACTCAAGCAGAAAAAGATAAAAACACCCCTGTCCGTATAGCTCTTTTTAGTTTGTGGTGCAGACAAGAAGCAGACTGGGGAGGGAGAGGACAGGATCAGAAAGCAGACAAGAGGGATGTCTTCACAGATACTCATTGGGTGGCCCCGAAGGCATGGCCGCTGTTTGTACCTTAAGACGGGGAGGACTTACTTCCACCTGGTGCTGAAAGCTTTGTAGGATGTTCTCACCGGAAGCGCCAGAGGCTTTCCCTCGGCAAACACCTGGCAGGTCACGTATAAGTCCGAGCAGGTCTCCTGGTACAATCCTGAGAACCTCAACATGGGGTTCTCCAGCACCGCTTTGTAGCTCTTCTGCTCTCGCTTCCCCTCCAAGCTCCCTCTGGAGAGACAAGTATAAAAAGAAGAAGAAGCAGCAGCTCATGAAACACAGTTTTCGCACATCTAGGGCTTAACCAATCAACCGAGTTAAGAGATAGGTAAAGTTTTCCCTTGACATTTAATCCAGTCGTGTCCGACTCTAGAGGGCGGTGCTCATCCCCGTTTCCAAGCTGTAGAGCCAGCATTTGTCTAGAGACTATTTCCATGGTCATGTGGCCAGTGCGACTAGACACAGAACGCCGTGACCTTCCCATCGAGGTGGTACCTATTTATCTACTCGCATTTTCACATGCTTTCAAACAGCTAGGTTGGCGGGAGCTGGGAAAAAGTGATGGGAGCTCCCTCCGTCGCGTGGATTCGATCTTGCGACGGCTGGTCTTCCGACCTTGCAGCACAGAGGCTTCTGCAGTTTAACCTGCAGCGCCACCACGTCCCTACAGTTAAGAGATAGCTTCTATTAATAAACAATAATAAATGTGTGCCGTCAAGTCAATCCTGACTTATGGCGTCTGTTTTCACGGTTTTCCAGGAAAAGAGTACTCAGAAGAGGTTTCCCATTCCCTTTTTTGGAGGATATCCAGGGACTGCGTGCAGTTGGCCCAAGGCCACCCAGGCCGGCTCTACTCCTCAGGAGGCACAGTGGAGCATCGAACTCCCAACCTCTGGCTCCACAGCCAGAGATCCAAACCACGGAGCTTTTTACTTCTCATGGAAGGCAGATAAATGAGCTTTCTTCCTTGCTGCTCAGCACCTCCCACAAGCAAGAATAAAAAGGGGGAGAGAAGAAAACATGTTTATACATAGTATGCCAGCACTGCAGGAAGAAGGGTTCTAACTGTTTGCATTTTTATTTTTATTTTTTACAATATGCTAGTTTGGCACTCAGTGCCATTTTTTAAGAAGCTGAAGATCAGCTGACATACAAAATATAAACAAGGAAATGTTAAAATATTTTTTTGACTGAGGCTCGTGATGGAATCCAATTGAGTGCCAAGACTTGCCCAGATCCATCTACTAAAAATATCTGGAAGCTCCATCCTCCAGATGTTTTGGACTTCACTTCCCAGAAACCCCCAGCAAAGACAGACAAAAAGCAAAGGATTCTGGGAGTTGAAGTCCAAAAGCAGCCAGAAGGCCAAAAGCAGAGAACCACAGGGTTCTCTCTTACAATAACAACAACACACCCATCTTAGGGTTTGTGTTACAGGCTTTCGCAGAGGAAAAGGCACAGCAGGGAGAGGACCATTTAAACATCAAGGCAGCAGCATTAACTGAGAAGCGGAAGTCCTACAGACCAACAAGAGAGACAGGAGCAATAAAATACGGTTACATCAGGAATAAATCCTCCATGAATCCATTTGCTTCCTATTCAACTATTCAATAAGTTTTGACATCTGCAAAAAACAGAGGCTGATATAAATCCAGATTATAACCACACACACACACACAGAGCCTAATCGAGGTAAGATTGCATCTCACCCACTATCCCACACCCCAAAGGTCCACTCCCTCCTCACCTGGGCAAGGGGAGGGGGAGCGATGCCCCCTCTTATTCTCCACACACACACACACACACACACACACCTGGAATGGCAAAGCAAAAAGGATTCTAACAATGGGGTGTCATTGCAAACATTGCAAGTCTGCGTGCATGCATGCATATAACTCTGCAACCACACAGCCTGCATGCATGCGGGCTTGCATGCATGCATGCAACACACACACACACACACACAAACCCCACTCACATCTTGAGCTGCACGTTGATGTCCAGGTCGCAGCTGTAGACATAGTGGAACTTCTCGGCTTCCCCCATGGCGGCTGATCCAGGCACCCTCCCTCCGCGCTCCTCCTCCCGCCCCCGCCAGCTGGTGCCTCCCGAGGCGCTCCTCCCACCGCGCCCTTCCCTTCGACCAATCCCCGGCGCCGGCCGGCCCAGCCCGTCATCGGATTCGCCAGGACGGGTCCCTCCGCCATCTTTCTAAAGGGCAACCCTGCGGCTCCGGGGGAGCTTCGAGGTTCTGCTCTCCGGCCGCATAAAAAGGGATCCCTTGGCCCGATACAAAGATGGCGGGCGCCGCCTGACGCAGAAATGGCTGCGTCCCGAGGGTGGTGACGCCTCTCCGCCTCTAACATGGCCGCCCCCGCGCAGAAGAGCCTTTGTTATTCCGTACAAGGAAGAATTTCCGTACAGAGGAAGGAAAGGAACTCGAGATGGGCGGAGTCGCGCCTCTCTCTCTCTCTCTCTCTCTCTCTCTCTCTCTCTGGACTACAATTCCCAGAAACCAAAGGGGCTCCATTGACCTACTTTGACTTTCAGCTTGCTTCTGAGCTTTTCTTTCCTAGGAAAATAATAAGAATACCAGAAAGAAAAAAAAAAACAGCTTTGAACACTTTTTTTAAAAAAAATCCTGTTTTATCTGCAAAGCAAATCTGTTGGGAAAAAAATATAAATTTTATTTTTTTCTAGATGTGTTTCCTTTTTTCCTTTATGTTTAATAAATTTATTTAAATGCATCTATTTAAAGGAGGACGTAACAGGGCAGGAAAAGCACCCACCAGACTTTGTAAAAGTAACTTTTGTGGGTGGCGGCTCACAGGATGGCACCACATGGCTGGTGTAGCTCAAGATGCACTCTGGAAACCATAATCCACAAAAGCAACTTCTCAAAGGTCTGGTTAAAACAGGTTCGCTTTGAGTCCTGTTTGATCGGCATAGCCCAATCTGTTGCAAAAATAGAAATGTTGGGTTGCTGTTATGTGCCCATTAGTTGCCATGGTGACTGTAGGAATGAGCACTTTCCAAAGTGTCCGGTCTCACCAACGTCTTGCCCAACTCTTGCAAAGTCAAGCCTGTGGCATCCTTGATTATTTATTTAATTTATATGCCTCCCACACTATGCCAAACTTTCATCAATGGCAACTGCTCTTTTATCGCTGAAGGGGCTTTTTTAAATGTAGAAGCATCGGATGGGTTATTTGTGTCTTTATGAGCAATCAGCCTCTCCTTTACTGCTTTCTCTACGTATATGCCTCACATTAGAAAGGGAGAAGACATTAGTGTTTTCTCTTTTTTTCCCTCTTATGAGTCTCGAGAAACTACAGTTACTGGAGTACAGATGCTTAGCGGAAAGCAGGAAGCTCCACTGAACTTGATCCAGCTTGCTGTTATGTGCCGTCAAGTTAATTCCGACACATGGGGACCCTATGTCATGCCGTCCACGAGTAAGACCTCCAGGGAGGTACAGACAACACCTCCCAGGAAAGTACACCAGGGGATACACACCGGGAACTAGAAACAAGTCTGTGAGGTCTAACAATAGCAACCCAAATGGAGGAAGAATTGGCAGGAAGGGAGGAAAGAGGGAGGTCCATGGCAGAGACGGGAATGGGGGTTATAAATAGGGAAGACAGCAATATCCCGGGTGGCTGAGAACTCAGAAGACCCTTGGACTGGGAAATGGGAAAGGGTAAAGGTACCCAGAGAGGAGGCAGATTATTGCCGGAGGAGAGGACTTCCCCAACATCCTTTTTACTGGGGGAGTCAGAGGCGAGAGAGGGGAGGAGGCGACTGAGGGAAGAGAAGGAAGCAGTGGCGAGAGAAGCAGAACGTCGGGCATGGCAAACCGAGGAGGTGCGGAGGATGATGTACCTCCAGGACCGTGGGGACAACTTGCGGGCGAGGGAGACCCAGTATGGCGAGGGGACGAGGATGACAAGACCACCCCATTATTGAGAGACGAAGGGACCGAAACAGATTGTGCTGGGTTATGACCCTTTTCTAGCTGGACCCTGGGACTTTCAATCATTAAACCCGTTTGACTCAGAACGGTGGTTGCCCTTACGCACCCTGTTGGCATCGCAAGAGAAGTTAAGATATGAATCCTTTAAAGAAGTTTGTTTTTCCTTTGCATAAAGAAATACTGTAAATAATAGTTTGGAGTTTGAATTAAAATAGACTCCTGGTTTATTTGAACAAAAAAAAAAAAGAGGGAGGAATACCGAACCTTCACAAATTGTAAAGGGGAAAAATAACTACAAAATGTGGTTGCTTTTGGACTTCACCTCCCAGAACTATCCACATTTTGTGGTCTGATCCTCTCAGAACATCCCAATGTGGCAGAAGTGTTTGGAAAGCCATGATCCTGGAGTCTTATTATTATAGGTTGAATCACCCCAGCCATCCATAGTTAAAGTTTGTTATACAACGGTGCCTCGACTTACGAACGTCCTTACATATGGCCATGTCGAGTTACGACCAGCGTTTCCGATGAGTCTTGCAGTGTTTTTTTGTTGCTGTTGTTGTTGTTTGGTGATTTTTTTTCTTCAGCCGGAACGGATTAATTGCATTTCAATGCATTCCTATGGGAAATGGTGCTTCGACTTACGACCATTTCAAGTTAGGCCTGGGGTTCCGGAACCAACTGAGTTCGTAAGTCGAGGCACTACTGTATTGTCATGTTGCCAATGCAAAGCACAAGCCTGTTGTGTTCACTTACCTGTATGTAAGTGTCTTGGAATTTCATGAGCCTCACCTCTGGGTAGACATTACAGACCTTCATTATCATGTGAATATTCAGCATCATAAAACCCATTTCTAGCAAAGTCTGCATATTTTCCCATTATTCTATATAGTATTTTACTTATCAATGCCTGTATACCGATCGTTTTAAGCTTTTACACATACATTTAAATTAACTAAATATTCAACAAATTCCAGAATTTTTAGCAGAAATTCAGCAAATTAAGTTCCTTTTTTCAGCAGTGCAGCAGGGAGGGAGGGAGAGGTAAGAACATAAAATCATCATTTTAACAATCAAACTAACACCACAGTGCCTCAGAGTATAGGTAGGGGGGAGCGGCCTGCTTAACAATTGTTCAACGAGGCTACTCTTCACATGCTCAGAAGCACTCTCTGCTTACCTTTGAAATAAATTCAAAGTGTGATTATTTCTTTAATCACACTTCCAAAATGTATTGCTTTTCATCATGCACTCTGAATCTGTTGCAAGAGAGGTCAGATTAAAATTATACCTGAAGTGTCTTGCTTAATGCAAACTGTCTTGCAACTCAAACATTAGTATTCCACAAACTGAGTTCTCCGCAATTCATTAATGGATGTTACATCTCTCCAAAGAAACAATTAATGCTTTCTGAGATGGTCAAATATTGCACAGACCAGGAGTCAAAGACCATACCGCTCAGAATAAAAATAAACAGTTGACTGAACACGATGTATTTTGATTGCTAAACACTGCTCAGCTATAAGGTATCAGATAATAAATTCTATGTTCTAGCTCCCTTTCCCCAGTATAATGTGTAATACTGAATTACACTGTAATGGAAAATCATGCTTACTGCTACACAAACCCTAATTTCAGAAAGATATTCTTGCAGTCTTCGGTTGTCCCAATTAATGAGAAGTTCCAGGAGCAACACTGCTAGGTTCACACTTTCATGTGAAAGTCTGGAGGAGAAATATCCTGCAACCGTACCGAATCATCATTGTACTTATTTTATTTACAGCTGTGCAAGATAAATCTTTTGAAAGCAGACTCCTTAAAACAGAAACTGGAATAGGCATGACTCCTGCAAGAAGAGGGGTTAAAAATGTGAGAAAACTGGAAACAAGGTTTTGAACTCAACCGGATTATTCATCAGGGTGCTTCTCAAATGACAACAAAAAATCCAAATCACTTAAGATTAGTGATGTAGTACAGGAGGGCCCTTATATCCACAGGGGATCAGTTCCAAATCTCCCTGCAGAGGCTGAAAGATGCAGATTATAACAAACACTATAATATCAAATTGGTGGGACGTGCTGGAGCTGCGGGTTAAACCGCAGAAGCCTCTGGGCAGCAAGGTCAGAAGACCAGCTGTTGTAAGATCAAATCCATGCAATGGAGTGAGCTCCCATCGCTTGTCCCAGCTCCTGCCAATTTAGCTATTCGAAAGCATGTAAAAATGCGAGCAGATAAATAGGTACCACCACGGTGGGATGGTAATGGCGTTCTGTGTCTAGTCATGCTGGCCACGTGACCACGGAAACTGTCTTTGGACAAACGCTGGCTCTACGACTTGGAAATGGGGATGAGCAGCGAGCCCTAGAGTCGGACATGAGTGGACTAAATGTCAAGGGGAACCTTTACCTTTACCTATAATAGCAAATACTATCCATAGCTCTCTCGCGTGGGCAGTTCTCGTAACTTCATGATAAGAAATACATGTTTTCGGGATTTTTCTTTTAATTTTTTTAATATATTTTCAGACTGGTTAAATGAATCAGCAGACACTAATCCTGCAGATAAAGGGATTCCTACTGTATTCTGTTTATTTTCATAGTATAAACTGTACTGGATCTCTGAGAATTATAAAGTATTAATATACAAGTAAAGATTATAGTGGGGTCTCGACTTACGAACTTAATCCGTATTGGAAGGCAGTTCTCAGGTCGAAAAGTTCTTAAGTCAAATCTGCATTTCCCATAGGATTGCATTGAAAACCATTTAATCCGTATCTGCTCTTTTCGTCCATAATAGGAAGCTGCTATTCCGCCTTCTGCCACTAGAGGGGGATATTTTTTTCTTTTTTCCTTTTAACCTAAGATGACTTAGCTTTAAAAAAAGGAGAAAAAAAAGAGTTCGTAACTCGAATCTAATTTCGTAAGTCGAGTCCATATATTCCTATGAGAGCCGTTCGTAAGTCGAAACGTTCGTATGTCGAGCCGTTCGTAAGTCGAGACCCCACTGTAATGGTTACCAAGGTTATGTTATCTTATGTGCCATCAAGCTGAAACCAACTGATTGCTGTTTATTCATTAAGTCCTGTCCGACTCTTCGTGACCCCATGGACACGACTTAACGACTAAACAACAACAACAGTTAAGAGTGAGACTAGGAAAGGCAGCAATGCAGAAACTAGAAAAGATAATCAAGTGTAAGTATGTGCCGCTGGAGACTAAGATCAAGATCAACCACACTATCTTATTTCCGACCACCATGTACGAGTGTGAAAGCTGAAGAAGACTGACAGGGAAAAAAATTGATTCTCTTGAAATGTTGTGCTGGAGGAGAGTTTTGTAGATACCCTGGCTCGCCAGAAAGACAAACAAGTGGCTCCTAGATCAAATCAAGCTTGAACTCTCTCTGGAGGTAAAAATGCTGACGCTGAAGCTGTCCTATTTTGGACACATCATGAGAAGGCAGGATTCTCTGGAAAAGAAAATAATGTTAGAAAAGTTGAAGGCAGGAGGAAAAGAGGCAGACCACATGTGAGATGGACTGAGTCCTTAAAGGAAGCTATAGGGTTGAGTTTTCAAGAGTTGAGCAAGGCTGTCAAGGAGAAGACCTTCTGGAGATCTTTCATTCATCAGGTTGCCAACAACAACAACAACAAATCAGAGAAAGTAAGCAGACTTTTTTTTTTCAGGAGCTCTTCCAGATGATACCTATGTGGTATACACATCCTGTCGTTCAACGAATACATAGATTGTTAGATTAGAAGCATGACCGTACAGGCAAATGTTCCAAATTACTGCAAAAACTGGCCCTTCTGTTTACGACCTGGGATAACTTTTTTTAAAAACTGGGCCGGCTGTTCCCTCCGCAGCCTCGTTCCGTGGCTCTCCGTCTGCGGAGATCTATCCGAACGTGGACAAGTTAAGATCTGAAATGAAAATTCCAATTACAGGTTTAATGGCTTGGCATGGGTGCCAACGTTAATTCACCTGTTCTGTCTTTTCGCCCCGTGGGGGTTAATCGAGTGGAAACACCTATTCTTATCACAATAGGGGAGAAAAATGAGTAATTATTCCTTCACTATCACCAGAAAGAGAGAGAGAGAGAGAGGGAGGGAGGAGCAGGAAGGACACTTATTTGCATGAAGGAAGGAACCACTAATTAGCATTTTTAAAAAGAGCAGGTAAAGCGGTGCTAGTTTTGAGGTATGTATAAAAATGTTCTTTAACAGCAGCTATTATTGCAGATCTGTTACTGGATTTTCCATAATTATCTTCCCCATATTAGCAATTTGCAGTAAACATGGTTTTCTTTCTTTGGCATCCCCTGAGTGCATGCAAATCTCCTTCGGTTTGCAGGGGAGGATGGAGTAATCTGTTTATGCACGCAGTCCAATATGTATAAACTCTCCTGGTTCTCTGAGAATTATAAACTTCCGAGGCCCTTTCAAGGAAAAAGGTGGGGTAAAAATATTCTAAGTAAAATAAATAATACATGAACAGTTAAAATACAAGTAACCATAAATAGTGACTAAGATTGCATTATGTTATGTCCCATCAACTGTCTTTGTCTATACTAACAGTTTGTTGTTGTTCTGTGTTGTCAAGTGAGAACTGACTTATAGGGACGTGGTGGCTCTGCGGGTTTAACTGCAGAAGTGTCTGTGCTGCAGGGTCAGAAGACCAGCCATCGTAAGATCGAATCCATGTGATGGAGGGAGCTCCCGTCGCTTGGCCCAACTCCTGCCAACTGAGCCGTTCGAAAGCGTGTAAAAATGCGAGTAGATAAATAGGTACCACCTCGGTGGGAAGGTCACGGCATTCTGTGTCTAGTCGCGCTGACCACGTAACCACGGAAACGGTCTACAGACAAACGCTGGCTTGGAGTTGGAGATGAGCACCATGCCCTGGAGTCGGAGATGACTGGACAAATTGTCAAAAGGAACCTTTAGCTGTACCTAATAGGGCTTTCACGTTAAGTTAAATATTTCAAGGAGCGGTTTTACCAGTTTCACACCGGCAGTGAGTTTTCAGGGCTGAGCAGGGGATTCGAACCCAGGCCCTGTCTTTCCTGAAGGACGTCTCCCCTGTCCCTCTGGGATGTGATTTAGCCTTTGGCGTAAAAATAATTGCATATCATCCGATGGATTCCAACTTACGGGAAACCAGAAGTCCTAGATATGGAATACTCAGAAATGGCATACCTGGCCCTCCATCTGGTGGTACGTATTCTGGCATCGGCGCTCAGGTTGCCCATGAACACAGCGATGACAGGGCACTTCGACTCTATCCGCCACCTCCACGCCAATGATCTCAGCTGGGCCCTCTCCTGGAAGGCGCAGGGGAGATTAGAACTCCTGACTCCACCACCACGTTGCCCAACTCATCAAGCGATGCCAGCTCTACTTTCTCTTGTGTTCTTGGGATGTGCCCTCTGTGTGTGGATACCCCTCGCTGGTTCAGGGTTAAAAATCTGGTATTCCAGAGCTGGTCAGGGAACAAAGCACATTTCATAGACTAATTTTCCAGGCTGGCCCTACCGTTTGGCACATGGCGCATGCTATGGAAAGCTCTTAGAGGCAGCAGCTTTGTGTTTGCCCATAAGCCCCACAAGGCACATGGCTTGTTCTTGCCGCCTACGCCAGTGGTTCCCAAACCGGGGTCCCCAGATATTCTTGGACTGCAATTCTTAGAAACCTTTGTCGCTTGGTGGGCTAGCCAGGGCTTCTGGGAGTTGCAGTCCAAGAACATATATACAGTGGTGCCCCGCATGACAGTTTTTTCGCTAGACATTGGCTTTTTGCGATCGCTATAGCGATTTGCAAAACAGTGATTCCTATGGGGGAATTTCGCTGGACAATGTTTGGTCCCTGCTTCGCAAACCGATTTTCGCTAGATGACGATTTTGACAGCTCCCTCCATGCTCGCAAAATGGGTGTTTTCGGGACCTAAGCTTCGTAAGACAGTGATCGGCAGTTCTCAAAGCGGCTTTCCTATGGCCGATCTTCGCTAGACAACCACAATTCTTCCCCACTGGAACGGATTAAACAGGTTTCAATGCATTCCAATGGGGAAATGCTTTTTCGCTAGACAATGATTATCATCATCTAGTGAGGCACCACTGTATGTGTTCTTGGACATATATATTGAATAGGTAGGCAAGCAAATAAATAAGTAAATAAATAAATGAGAATATTTCAGAAATCTCATTACTTCACAACTATCCAGTTCAAAGGGGGGGGGGGAAACCAAAATGAAAACTGGCACAAAGATGATAACGTTAAATTCATGGCCCCTACAGAATGCCAGTTCCTCATGAACCACTAGATGGGAGTAAAACCTAAGAGTTGGAACTTCTTTGCTGCCAAGAAGATTACTGTCTTTAACCTGCGGTTGTCTAAAAGATGATCGTGAGATGGACAGGCGGGCGGACAGATAGTTCTAAAACTTTGCTGCAAAAGAGGAAAGAGGAACACAGAACAACAGAGCTGCCTAACTATGTCTCTGTTCTGTCTTTTTTTTCTTTTTCTTTCCTTTCTTCTCTTCTGTCTTTTTTTTTTTAAACTTAAACAAGAAAAATGGTCATTTCAAAAACGTTGCTGATTAGATTGGAGCCAAAAAAGATGATGCATGGGTTCAGGATGAATCACAGGGTTGCCCAGCTTTCTGTCACCCTGATATAGACCGGAGATGCTCAGCCTGAATTTATCGTGCCGTCTATGAGCTGCAAGACTCTGTTTACTCGTGGGGGGAGAATTGGTTACGGTTTCCAGCCGTTCTTCAGCATGATCTGCTAGTTTATCACTGTGATGAATCTGGAAGATACAATAACTCTCTTTTCTAATACATGGGGCCTACAGTAGATTCTTTATCAGCTCTCTTTGGTTTTAATCTCATCTCTTGGGAAATAAAGAGGCCCGCTCGCTCCCCGTCTTTCAGGTTGACACACACTACAAAGTCACAGGCTCACACACACGTTCATGCAACTCTTCGATGCAGGAAAATCATTTTTTTCATTGGGAAAAAAATCGAGAGACAGATCGTGTGGTTCTCAAACTGTGGACTGCAGTGGGATGGGACTTTTTGCTCAAAAGTTATCGAAGAAAGATAGCAGCCGTGATCTCAAACAGTGGTTCCCCACCTTGGGTCCCCAGATGTTCCTGGACGAAAACTCCCAAAGCTTTCACCACTCGTTGGGCTAACCCTTGGTTTCTGAGAGCTGCAGTCCAAGAACATCTGGAGACCCAACGGTGGGAAGCAGTGACTTACAACTTCGGATAGTCCTCCAGCCTTCCCAGATGTTTGAGAAGACGAGCAAGCATCAGCTTCAGGACGGGACCCATTTGGTCAATCAAGTTTTATAGATGAAAACAGCATCCATGCATTCTCACACCAAAAGTCACGATGGAAACGCCTTCTTTTCATGAGATGCTCACAAGGATTTAGCTCATCCCACTGTAGACGGTTCAAGACCCAGCTTTAGGGGTGGTTTCAGTGGTGGTTAAGTTATCTCCATGACTTGGTTAAATGTAGTATCTCTAATGAGCCAGGTTAAGAAAAAAAAAGTTTTGTGTTGTTTAAGCCCCACCAGCAGCCTGGTTTTACAGATCAAGATAAGGACATGTCAATTTGGACTGCAACCCCCAGAATTCCATTCTACCCAGTGGATTCTGGGAGATGTAGTCCATAAAAATAACCTCTACCTGCAACGGTTTGTGTGTAAAGCACTTACCCCACTATTGACGCAAACGGCAAGGATGGGTAAGAATCACTGCCTTTTCATTAGAATTGACCTAACTTTGTATATTTCTTTATATTGGGAATTTATTTATTTACTTATTTATTTAAATTATTTATCTGCCACCTTTTCCCCTGCAGGCGACCCAAGGTGGACCACAACAGATAAAACAACAGGTTTAAAAATCTCTCTCTCTCTCTCTCTCTCTCTCTCTCTCTCTCTCTCTCTCTCACACACACACACACACACACACACACACACACACACACACACACACGCACACACACACACTCCATATTGTTAAAAAACAAAATTAAAAACAATTCTGAAATATTTAAAAATCTGTATGTTGAAAATCAGTATTCCTCAGAGAATTTACTGCTGAAAAGCCTGCCTGAAGAGGAAGGTCTTTGCCTGACAATGGAAGGACAAGGTTCTCAGGGCAGAGCATCCCAAAGCTTGGGAGCCACCACTGAGAAGACCCTCTCTCCATTAAAACCATTTTCCAGGCACCTATTAAAAGTCTTCCTGGCAAATAGAAGGGGACGATATGGAGGCAGTGACAGATTTTACTTTCCTGGGCGCCATGATCACTGCAGATGGTGACAGCAGCGACGAAATTAAGACGCCTGCTTCTTGGGAGGAAAGCAATGACAAACCTCGATAGCATCTTAAAAAGCAGAGACATCATCTTACCAAGAAAGGTCTGCATAGTCAAAGCTATGGTTTTTCCAGTAGTGATGTATGGAAGTGAGAGCTGGATCATAATGAAGGCTGACCGCCGAAGAATTGATGCTTTTGAAATGTGGTGCTCGATGAGACATTTGAGCGTCCCCTGGACTGCAAAGAGAACAAACCTATCTGTTCTGAAGGAAATCAGTCCTGAGTGCTCACTGGAAGGACAGATCCTGAAGCTGAGGGTGATCAGCGTGTTTTTGTTGTGGATGTACGCTGTTGTGGAATATATGCTCTTAAGTTGTTGTGGAAACACGCTGACAGCCCTATCTCCTGAATAGGACAAAACCTGTTCCCACAGCTATAAATACTCAACTATCCAACAAACAGCAACAGAACATGGACAGAGTTCCTACTCTAGTCCTCTGAAGATGCCGGCCACAGAGACTGGTGAAACATCAGGAAGAACAACCTTCAGAACACGGCCAAAGAGCCCAAAAAACCCACAACAACCATCAGATCCCGGCTGTGAAAGCCTTTGCGAATACATTGATTGACTGATTGATTGATTGATTGAATTGAATTGAATTGAATTGAGTGAATTGATTGAATTGATTGATTTTTCAGGAAAACTTCAACACTGTTATACCAGTAGGAAAAAACAGAACCCATAACCTCTGGAGGTGGTGAGCTCTCCAACGTTGAAGGCCTTCAAGAGAAAACTGGACAACCCTCTGACAGACCTACTTTGATTTGGATTCCTGCCTTGAGTAAGGAGGGGTTGGACTTGGTGGCCTTAGAGGCCCCTTCCCACTCAGTGATTCTTTAACTCTACGATATTTTCAACAGATTGCCATTCAGGATCAACTGGCATTTCATACTGTGCTTCAGTACATTTATTTGCACAATGGACAATTCTTTACCATTATTTGATCCCTGCATCCTCCAGGGCAACATGATTTTGCGAATGCGCGAGGGGCATTAAACACAACAGAGTAAATGCTCTCATTGGGACCAAGGGCCATTTTTCAGATTTGCTGGCAACAGTTCTTGCAAGCAAATGCCATGTTGTGGCAACAAGAGGAAGACATTTGAGGAAAACTGTGCCTTTCTGAGGCTTGTGATGTGTTTCTGGGGGGGAAAACAACAACAACAAATGCGTATAACTGAAGTGACTGAAAAAAGTGAGTACAGTATGCCAGAACAACTCACTCAAACATGCTTTCATCCATTGCTAATCCATTACAAATATATTCCTTAGTTAAGTTACATTTTACAAATGAGCACATCTTGAAAATTTATTTTTTTATTTTATTTTATTTATATACTACCCACCTGGCAGCCAAGGCCACTCTGGGTGGTTTATAACAACAAAAAACAACAACAGGGTAACAAAACAGCAAATAAGGACATGAATACATAGGGGTGAAAAATCAAAAAATCATAAAGTGAAATGAGGATAAAATTATAGTACAATAAATACAATTAAAAGTGTTTTTAAAAAAGTGACACATGCTCAAGCCACACTGGAAAAAAAAGGCTCACAGACTGAAAAACCTCATCAAGAAGAGATGAGAAAGGAAAAGATGGGCTTCTGAGAAATACAGTGAAGATGGGAGTGGTAAAGACAGGCCCACATCGTTGTGTTGATGTAGCTCGGTGGGTTGGGGCACATGATTGAGGAGTTTGTGTCTGGGAGGCTCCTTCTACCTGCCTGGAGAGTGTCCGGCCAAGATTACCGCCCAGCGTATGACCCATGGGGTGATGTCCCCCATCACTTGGTGCCACCATGATCAAGGTGCACTAATCCAGAGTGTCAAGTAAAACACCTTATGCCAAACCTCGCTGCTGTTAAACTCCGGAAGGGTCATCTTAAAGCCTATTTCCACCTTTTGGAACCTAATTATTTTTGATATCACAATCATAATAAAAAAATCAGGTCTAAGACGTTGGACCCTTCTTGATGGTGATTCTGCAGTTTTCTCAGCTCTGGGTGAGCCAGAAAAAAGTCCTCTGCTACAGAAGGAATAGGCCACCCTTTCCATGGCACTGTAATTTCCACTTCTCTATGAGAAGGAGGCATTTTTGGTTTTCCAGGGCCAACCTCCCCCCCCAAAAAAAAAGCATCCACAGACTTGGGGAGATACACATACCCTTTCTTCTTCCATATTTGCATTTTTGTATTCAATAAACATGATATTAGTTGGATACATCTTTAGCTAGGCGTTGCATATTTCTGGCTCCCCGCTAATGTTCATATATTCCATTTTGTAGAGCCTTTGTAAATATAAATATATCCCTCACAGGACAACCATTATTCATTCATTCATTCATTCAATCATTTGCTTACTTATTTACTTATTTACTTACTTACTTGCTTGCTTGCTTGCTTATTTATTTATTTATTTATTTATTTATTTATTTATTTATTTATTTATTTATTTATTTATTTATTTATTTATTTATATGCCACCTTTCTCCCCAAAAGGACCCAAAGCAGCTTACAACACTAAAATAGTATTTAAAAATTAATACATTAAGTATACAAATATTTAAAAAGAATTAAGCAAGGATTATATTAAAATGGTGAATATTAAAACACAAAGTACAACAATCCCTTTAAAACCCGTCTCAGACCACCAGTCATTAATGAAAAGACTGCCTGAAGAGAAAGGTCTTTGCCTGCTTGCAGAAGGACAGCAAAGATGGGGCCAGCCTGGCCTCCAGTGGGAGGGAGTTCCAAAGTCTGGGAGCAGCCACAGAGAAAGCCTTCTCCTGTCTCCCCACCAAATGCATCTGTGAGGATGATGGGACTGAGAGGAAGGCCTCCCCTGATGTTCTTAATACCTGGACATTCTCATAAAGGAAGATGTGTTTTTTGAGATAACTTTTAGGGCTTTCTAGGTTAGATCCAGCGCTTTGAATTGTGCCCAGAAATGAATCATCAGCCAGTGGAGGTGTTGTAACAGGGGTATTACATGTTCCCTGTAACTGTTCCTGTCTTATCTTTGTCTGTCGTCCTGATGCACAACACCAGCCGGAATCAAAATCAAAGCATAAACCAGGCATTGCATAAAGGGCATTGCAATGGTCCTGGCTGTTTTTCATGCGCTCCGATGTACAACACATGAGTTGTGCATGATGCTGCACGCTTCTCCGGGGGCTGAGTCACAGGACAGGTGTCCAGAAAACTGCAGAAAATCTTTATGCATCTCCGCTTATGCCTGCAGTATTTTCCAACTGGGTTTTAGCCACTACAAATATTTGCTTACTTTAGTGTAAAGCAATTATGCACCATCTGTTTGGGCTTTTTTTAAAAAAAAAACATTCAGCCTCTCACTTCTTGTTTCTTTCACATTTTCTCCAGTCACACCTCTTGGTCTGGATTTAGCAGAGTGGATTTATTAACTCAGTACATGCCTGTCCATATTTTAAAAAACACAGTAGTTTGCATATTACATTTTTATATATACCACAGCGATGCTTGTTCGTGATTGTATCGTTGTTGTCCTGTTTGAAGCCCGAGACAAGGAATAAGAAGCTCAGTGAATCTGTGTTGAAAAGATGCAATGATTGCCACGACTTTTAAGTCAGGATCTGACAAACCTAAAGGCTGGCTCTGTACACAGTCATGAGACCCTTTTAGAAAGGCTTTCATTCCAATCCCCTGTTTTCCCCCAGACTTTATCAAACATTCAAAGGTGGGACGCAGCCAAACTGACAAGTTTGCCCATTCTTGGCAAACACCCCCATTCCCAAACTGTCTGTAGGTATTGCAAAGAGCTACCATCAGCCAGAACTGCTTAGATTAGGATTCTTGCCTTGAGCAAGGGGTTGGACTCCGTGGACGGAGAGGCCCCTTCCAACTTCATGATTCTATGATTCTGGACAGGAAATGGCCAGGGGTCTTCAGGAGGGGCTAGCCTGAAACCCTGTGGCCAGTCAGAGTTGACAATATGGGGCTTGACTGAGAAAGGGTCAGACAGTAGAAGGTGACACCTCTGCGCCGAAAAGCACACTCTTACTCTCCCAAAGGTCTCGATCTGGAGAGGACCTTTGGATGCTCAGATCAACGCACCATCTTCTTTTTCTTCTTCTTCTTCTTCTTCTTCTTCTTCTTCTTCTTCTCCTTCTTCTTCTTCTTCTTCTTCTTCTTCTTCTTCTTCTTCTTCTTCTTCTCTCTCTCTCTCTCATCCCAGCCCCCCCACTCTTTTTGGTGTGCATTTGCGCTAATGCTCCGAACATCGACGGCACATAGCTGATGATTATTTGCCAGACAGAGCGACTGAACGCAGATCTACAAGCTGTTCCCATTTGTTAAATGTCAGGAAAACACATGCGAGTCAGTGGCTTTAGCACTTAGCTGCCAGCTGGTACTTTTGAAAGGAGGGGAGAAATGACACTCTATCAAACAGCAGGCTTTCAGAAGAAAAAAAAAAAAAAAGAGGAGACCTGTTCCAGAACTCCAGTTCGGATGTTCTTTTAACAACATAAGCAAGTACTCAAGCCGCTGCTGAACTGAACTTCAGCAGTGTGGCTTGCCTTTGCCTCCCTCCCCGGATAGCATGAAACTTTTGGTATCATGAGATTTGCATAGGAGGAGAGGGGGGAACATTAAGTTATTTAAGAGTCGTTCCCCCCCTCTCCTCTTCCTCTTCCATTGATGGCACCCACCCACCTGCCCTTTATTCTAGTGTGAGTTTATCTGGTCAACTCTGGGGCCGGATAAGAATTTTTCACCCGTACCCTGATTGGCATTTGAGTGCGGGGATTTTTCACCTATCCCACACTGGAACAGGTGCGTTGGCATGCTTAAAGGTGGAAAATTGGTCACACTGGCGGGTAGTGCGGATATAACAGGTTTTGTTGGTGAGTCCCATTGCAAACTCAGGTAAGCTATAGCCCATCGGACCTCCCAGCGCTGCGGATCGTGAGATTACAGTGCTTGCGGGGAAAGACGCTCTCGGGCCACACCCAGACCAAGAAGAAGCTGGCCTGAGACCCGGGGGTGGTCAAATTGGAGCTGGCCGGGTTCTCACAGTCTTTAAGACCACAAGAACTTAGGGCCAAGGACTCACCCATTTGTTGATTAAGGGGTCTTTTGAGACTTCTGTGCTTAAGCCTGATTCCGCCCTACGGCAGGACCCCCCCTTTGCCAAAGGATGGCAACATGCATTATGCTTAATAAAGTGTGGCCCGTGATTAACCCATAATTCTTGTCTCTCATCTTCATTCCAGGGTTGGGAGGGCAAACAAGGAGCATATCCCTCCCGTCCGGGCCACCCCCACACCCCAAGTTTCTCTGCCATTATTTTTCTTGAGACTCTGTCTTTCATTGTGTCTAAAGGTAAAGGTAAAGGTTCCCCTTGAAAATTTTTGTCCAGTCGTGTTTGACTCTAGGGGGCGGTGCTTATCCCCGTTTCCAAGCCATAGAGCCAGCATTTTGTCCGAAGACAATCTTCTGTGGTCACATGGCCAGTGCGACTTAGACACGGAACGCTGTTACCCTCCCACCGAGGTGGTACCTATTTATCTACTCGCATTTTACATGCTTTCGAACTGGTAGGTTGGCGAGGAGCTGGGACACAGCGACGGGCGCTCACTCCATCACGTGGATTCGATCTTACGACTGCTTGGTCTTCTGACCCTGCAGCACAGGCTTCTGCGGTTTAGCCCACAGCGCCACCACGAAACACGATGACAAACCTTGACAGCATCTTAAACAGCAAAGACATCACATTGCCGACAAAGGTCTGCATAGTGAAAGCTATGGTTTTTTCCAGAAGCGATGTATGGAAGTGAGAGCTGGACCATAAAGAAGGCTAACTGCCAAAGAATGGATGCCTTTGAATTGCTGGAAGAGACTCTTGAGAGTCCCCTGGATTGCAAGGAGAACAAACCTATCCATTTTGAAGGAAATCAACCCCGAGTGCTCACAGATCCTGAAGGTGAGGCTCCAATACTTTGGCCATCTCATGAGAAGAGAAGACTCCCTGGAAAAGCCCTTGATGTTGGGAAAGTGTGGAGGCAAGAGGAGAAGGGGATGAAAGAGGATGAGATGGTTGTACAATGTCATTGAAGCAACCAACATGAATTTGACCCAACTCCAGGAGGCAGTGGAAGACAGGGGGGCCTGGCGTGCTCTGGTCCATGGGGTCACGAAGAGTCAGACATGATTTAATGACTAAACAACAACAAAAGCTGTTGTAAGAAATCAATTGCTTCCTGTTAAGATATTTGGTTTGTCCCCCTCAATTAAACGTATTGACACAAAAATGAATAAATAAATCCTGTTTTGTCTTCCAATAAGCTGTGATGTGAGGGGGCAAAATGGTTTTTGGAGAGCTGTCCCCATTCCTGGGGAGCAGACACTGGGTTTCACAGCAGAACGAGGAATGCAAAGTATGAAGGTCAAACCCTGGCCACATCCCTAGCCTTAACCCCAAGCAAGCAAACAAACACATAAACACCACCCTACCATGTCGATTCTGACTTACAGCAAACCTTTCTAGGGTGTACTTTTTCTTGGTCTGGATTACACATAACTGGCTGACCATTCTTTTTTCTCAGGGTGTTTCTGGAACTGTGCAGTTTGCTGAAGACCACCCAGTCTGACTTTTCTCCTGGGAGACACAGTGCGGAACAGAACGTACAACCTCTGGTTCTATAGCCACATACCCAAATATTAGCTACTCTTTGTTTTGCAGCCATGTAAAGGTAAAGGTAAAGGTTCCCCTTGACAATTTTTGTCCAGTCGTGTTCGACTCTAGGGCACGGTGCTCATCCCCGTTTCCAAGCCATAGAGCCAGCATTTTGTCCGAAGACAATCTTCCGTGGTCACATGGCCAGTGCAACTTAGACACGGAATGCTGTTACCTTCCCACCGAAGTGGTCCCTATTTATCTACTTGCATTTGCATGCTTTCGAACTGCTAGGTTGGTGGGAGCTGGGACAAGTGATGGGAGCTCACTCCGTCACGTGGATTCGATCTTACAGCTGCTTGGTCTTCTGACCCTGCAGCGCAGGCTTCTGCGGTTTAGCCCGCAGCGCCACCACGTCCCACTATTGTGGCCATGTATAAATATAATAATCCTACAACTGCAGGGCTGGAAGAGACCCTCTGGATCATTGAGTCCAGACCCTGTCAAAGAGGCACAGTGGGAGGAATCAAACTCCTCACCTCTGGCTCTACAGCCAGAGACCTAAACCTACCCAGCATTTAGATTTCCCATGTGGTCCCACTCTTATTTCTGAGGAAGTAGACTTGTCCATGAAAGTTCACCTTAAAAGATAGCCGTTCGTTTGTAAGGTCCCCAATGTTTTAGTCTTCTTTATTTACTTCTTTCTTTTGTTTTGGCCTCATAGAATATCACAATGCTTTTGTTCTTAATTTTGACACTCACTCTCCCCCCCCCCCCCCGTTTCCCCATCGAACTGCAAACAATGTATGTGGAGGACTGTCTTCATTCCGACCGGTTTCATGGTGGCAACGTGTCACGCTTTCCACAGGTGAGTCAAGGAGGAATATTATGGATAAACAGATCTCCCATTTAGGAACAAGACAGTTTCAGCCGATGGCCTGAAGATACCTGACAAAGTTCATCTGACGTCTTTTAAGACTTTGCCAAAATTAAGCAACGTGGAAGGGGAAAAAATATCTCTCCCACCCCCAAGACTCGAGCCCCAAGACTTTTTCATTCCTGACAATTTTCATAAATCAAGGAAGCATCTGCAAGTGGTAAATGTTAAATAAGTATCCACAGCTAATTCTTAATGAACTAGCAACAGGAACATGTTAATTGAATGCAATTATACAAGTGTGTATATTGTCTCCCTGCTTATTTAACTTATACGCAGAATACATCATGCAAAAGGCTGGACCGGATGAATCCCAAACTGGAATTAAGATTGCCGGAAGAAATATCAACAACCTCTGATATGCAGATGATACCACTCTGATGGCAGAAAGTGAGGAGGAATTAAAGAACCTTGTAATGAGGGTGAAAGAGGAGAGTGCAAAAAACAGCCTGAAACTCAACATGAAAAATACTAAGATCATAGCCACTGGTCCCATCACCTCCTGGCAAATAGAAGGGGAAGATATGGAGGCAGTGACAGATTTTATTTTCCTGGGCTCCATGATCCCTGCAGATGGTGACAGCAGCCAGGAAAATTAAAAGACGCCTGCTTCTTGGGAGGAAAGCAATGACAAACCTAGACAGCATCTTAAAAAGCAGAGACATCACCTTGCCTACAAAGGTCCGCATAGTCAAAGTTATGGTTTTTCCTGTCGTGATGTATGGAAGTGAGAGCTGGACCATAAAGAAGGCTGGCTGCTGAAGAACTGATGGTTTTGAATTGTGGTGCTGGAGGAGGCTCCTGAGAGTCCCCTGGACTGCAAGGAGATCAAACCTATCCGTTTTGAAGGAAATCAACCCCAAGTGCTCACTGGAAGGACAGATCCTGAAGCCGAGGCTCCAGTACTTTGGCCATCTCATGAGAAAAGAAGACTCCCTGGAAAAGACCCTGATGTTGGGAAAGTGTGAAGGCAAGAGGAGAAGGGGACGACAGAGGACGAGATGGTTGGACGGTGTCATCGAAGTGACCAACATGAATTTGACCAAACCCCAGGAGGCCGTGGAAAACAGGAGGGCCTGGTGTGCTCTGGTCCGTGGGTTCACGAAGAGTCAGACATGACTTAACGACTAAACAACAACTTTGGTGCATCAGCTACATCCTCAAGGATGGGAATATTAGCCTTTGTCTTATTGTCCCAGCTCCCTGGAGGAATAAATAAATGCCCTTCCACCTAATCCATGCCGTCTCCAGCACTAGGCAACTTTATGGGTGATAAGATCCATGGGAATCCTAGCTTTGTTGGCATGGAAAATGAATTCTTCATGAGAAATGCAGTTAGCAAAGGACTTCTGAGCTCATGAGAAGCCAGTTCATCCCACAAAAGACGGCTTCTTTGGATTGGATGAAGGGGATATACTATATCCCCCTTTCCCAGGGGCATGGCTAGAATCAGAGTCCTCAAGAGCCTTCCTTGCCTTCCTCTTCTTAGAATAATAATAATAATAATAATAATAATAATAATAATAATAATAATAATAATAATAATAATAATAATAATAATAATAATAATAATAATAATAATAACAACAACAACAACAATAATAATAACAATAACAATAACAATAACAATAACAATAACAATAACAATAACAATAACAACAACAACAATAATAATAATAATAATAATAATAATAATAATAATAATAATAATAATAATAATAATAATAATAATAATAATAATAATAATAATAGTTGTGTGTTGTCACCTCAGTCCTGAGTCATGGTGAGTCAAACTGGGTCATCAGTTTGCCCAAGGCCACACAGGTTGGCCCTAGTTGTAGGGGGCAAAGTGGGGAATCAAACTCCCAAGTAGTGTTTTCTAGGTAGAGAGAACTCGCCAGCGGTTTACCATCCCCTTCTTCATCTGGGAGTGTCCTGGGTCTGTGCAGCTGGCCCAAGGCTACACAGGCTGGCTCTTCTCCAGGGAGACATTGTAGGGAATCAAACTCCCAACTGCTGACTCTGTAGCTAGATAACTAAATTGCTGAGCTCTGCATCCAGCCTAATTGTGCGTCCTCAAGTCAGTTTATGGTGACCCTTTTCAGCAATCTCTAAGTAGACAGTAGCCCAAAGTAGTTTACCATTCCTTTCCTCGGAGGGCACCCTGGGTCTGTGCAGTTTGCCCAAGGCCATATAGGCTGGCTTTGCTTGTAGGCAGCACAGTGGGAATTGAACCCCCAACTTTTTGGCTCTGCCGTCAGATACCTAACTTACTGCACTATATAGCCGAAAAGGAATTCAAGTATTTGAAGACAGTTGCCTCCGTTTGATCTCGGAAGAGTTGTACGCTTCGCTGGCAACCCACCTGCTAGAATCCCTCGCTCAAACATCATCATTTAACCTGGAAATATAGTGGAGAAACCTTAATGCAAAAACTTGAATTCTTCATTTTGATTAAAAGAGAAAAACGGGTGGAGTTGACCCTTTTCTATTAGCAAATGCCCACACGAGTGAGTTTATACCTTCACTGAATTAAATGCATTTGTTCCTATCCCAGATGGCCAATGAATTAATCTTGAAACTAGGGCCATGGAAGCTCTTTGGAACCAGTTCTGATCCAAGATTATTTAGGGGTGCACGTTCCTCGTTTTGAGAGAAAGAAAGAGGCGAAAGAAACTGTGATAAAGGGGGGATAAAGAAAGAAACTTTATTATCTAACAATTCCTTGTCTTCCTGGGGTCTATTTTGATAACAATCTCCAGCCAACTCCAGACTCCTTTCTTGAAAAGAAAGATGGCAGGGATTGGGTCGGGAAAGGGTGATTGACAGAGCAAGTGTAACTGACAGGTCTATCTGTCAACGGAATAATGGTTGACAATGCCTGAAGGCCCACGAATATGGAAACTCCAGCTAATTGGTTGAACTGTGTGGAGGGGGAATGGATGAGGTTCTATTCCAATCGTACATCAGAAGCAAACTCCCAGGGCTGAGGTACCAAAACAGAGGCAAGAAGGAGCTATAAGATTTCCTCGTATTGTTCATCTGACAGAGAGAGAGAGAGAGAGAGAGAGAGAGAGAGAGAGAGAGAGAGAGAGAGAGAGAGAGTACTCTTATCTCCATGGCTCCATTCAAGGAAGAGAAAGTTTTGGATAATAATGAGCAACCTCCTTGTATCACTCATTCTTTTTAAAAAATATTTTTATTAAGTTTCTCATACAAGGGATGCGCTGGGGGGGAAGGAGGTTCAAATAGGAGCAAAGCAGTTTCACAGATTTTTCAAAACAAAGACATTATAGAACTTCCCATTGTTTGTTACCCAATTATTCCTTCACTTATTTATAACGAGTCCTTCCAAGTGGCTATCCACGGTGTCAACATTAGTCCAAATTCAAGAGTGCCCTTATTATTACCCAAATCTCTAGAATTCGAAGCCGCATACCACCGATTCATCTTTTTTTCCCTTGTTCAACAGAAAGGCCAATAAGGGCTTCCAAATTGTTCTAAATTTTGTCAATGATCTGCCCTTAATTAAAGCTGACGGCTTCTGTATCATCCATTCTCTGGCAGTGAAACACCTCTGCAGTGTGGACCTTAAAGATAACCCTCTGTTTTCGCCCACCTTTCATAAGGTAAAGGTTCCCCTTGACGTTTAGTCCAGTTGTGTCCCACTCTAGGACGTGGTGCTCATCCCTGTTTCCAAGCCGTAGAACCAGCGTTTGTCCGAAGACAGTTTCTGTGGTCACGTGGCCAGCGCGACTAGACACGGAACACCGTGATCTTCCCGCCGTGGTGGTACCTATTTACCGACTCACATTTTTACATGCTTTCGAGCGGCTCGGTTGGCAGTTCATACTTAAGAACAAATGTGCAAATTGTTGACTGAATTTTTCCTCTGGACCTACACCTATTCTCACTAATAAGGATTTCCCTTTTGAGTTTCACTTGTACTGGAAGAAAGGAATTAAGGCTGCATTTCTCTCTCTCTCTCTCTCTTTCTCTCTCTCTCTCTTCTGTTAAGCTGATACTCTTTCAACAACTCCGCCATCCATTCTGGCTGCCCAAACAGCAGTTTAATACTTTGCCACAAGGGTCAAGTGCTTTATTATAAGTTAACTTTCTGCCTTCGCCCGGGGTCCCTCCTCCCCAATCCTATTTACTTCAAACGTGATTCTTTTTTACAGCTCCACTTATTATTTCCGGAGGAACACACAGGGACACCAATCTCAATTAGTTTTTGTTTTTGTTTTATTCACGGCTACAAAAGGGAGAACAGATGAGGATGAGGTGGGTACACACCACCTCCATTGTGCTGGCGCTCAGTGCCAGAAGACCTTCAAGTATTTGTGCTTCGCAGATTCCGCTTTGCCATGCTCCCTGGGTGGAGGGAGGAATATAAGGATTAGGTGTAGAGGGTGTGTATCTAGAAAATGGACCACTTCCAGGACTGAAAGCCAAGAAGATAAACTAGATAGCTTTTAAAGATGGCTTTTTCCTCTCCCAGAAACAGAGCCTAAAAACATAGCAGTTTCTCTTCGTCAGGACCAGTATTCCTTCTCTCTATTAATTTTTATTTTCATTTTCGTTTGTGATAAGGTCTTCCCTTACGCATCCCCCCAAAACAGGAGAGAAGAGGACATCAAGTTGCATAAAACTGCACCTATTAATTTCTATGTATCGATGCAAAATTAACAACAGTGTTTTTACTTTAAAAGGCATGACAATACATGACATCCGAGTAAGAAAGGCAGTGCTTAGGTCAGCCGTCTGGCTGCTCAGCCTGCTATAGTGCCAATCTCAGGGTCCCCAGTCTCCTTCTTTTTTTGGTTTTTGGGCAAACCGCAAGCTATAACCAGGCAGAATAACGAGGGCATTGACCTAAGGCACAAAAATGTAGAGGGTATGAAATCAAATCAGGAGAGAGGACAGAAAGGGCATAGTGCCAACATGCCGCTGAAAAAAATTGGCAGTGGCCCTGATGGTTTGGTAGATAAACTGTGGACTCGTCTACACTGACTCATTTGGAGTGGGCTGGTATAAACTAAAAGGGTTGCTTAAGGTCAGGTGGAGGCCTAGTATGTCATTTGGTGTGATCCTTGCATCCAAACGACATACGCACCTCAAACCACCATATTTGGCCCACCTTCCTTAAGAAAAGAAAGAAAAGAAGTCATATAATCCTTCCTTTATTTATTTAAATAACGGCTCTCTCCTCCTGTTTCTGGGAAGAAGTTTTTTTTCCTTAAGCCGCCCCGAGTAGACATGGTCTAGAGGGGCGGGGTAAAAATCAAATAAATAAATAAATAAATAAATAAATAACGCATCAGCGCTGTCCTAATAGCCTTTTTAAAAAAATATTTTGTTTCCTTCCTCTGCCCCTCCATGGAGGAGCAGAGGAAGTGTTTAACTTTCCAGTGAAATGGCTAGGCTGTCTTCGTAAACCACTTAATGACATCGGGGAAATTTAAAGTGGAAGGGAAATTGTCAACCTCAAGCTCTGCTTTGGCTTGATCCCAGGGAACACATTTGCTGGAAATAAACCAAAATGGTTTGATTCTACCTGGACACATCTGATTGCACCACCTGGGGAGAGTTGAATGGATATTGCAGAGAAAGTGAAGGATTCCAAGTGGGATGGAGTTTGTCTTCTCTGTCCCTCATTCTCCCATCTTTTCTTCTTCTTCTAGGGCTTGTTCACACAAAACCTCTAATTCTTCCAGGGTTCTTCTGGGGTTGGTTTGTTCTGTTGTTTCCCCCCCCCCCCCAGATTTGAAAACATCATTGCAGTGCCTACCCTCCGATTTTGCCCCCGCTCTTAGAACTTCTCCCTTCCCTCCTTGTTTTACACAGTCATGGGATGTGGAGGGGTGGATATTGACCAACAGAAACATGCCCGTAAAGAAACACCATCAAAGGGCACCCACCTACCAAGGGCCAGGCTCAGTATGGAATAATGCGGTACTAGGTTCCACATGAGCAGATTTTGAACTGGAGCAAAGCGGAACAAAAATACACCAAAACCTGGAGAGCAAGTGGTTTTTTGGTGGGTTTTTTTTTTGTCCTGTTTTGACTCTCTTGATGCTAGTTTCAGCCTTGTGTAGACACTGGGATGCACTGCCACTATCATACTGTAGGTGAAAGACAAGTTGACCAAAAGCTTATTGTTTATGGACTTTATCTCTCTCGCTACATCTGTCTTCTTGCTCCAGATTCTTTGTTGTTTAGTTGTTAAGTCATGTCCGACTCTTCGTGACCCCATGGACCAGAGCACGCCAGGCCCTCCTATCTTCCACTGCCTCCCAGAGTTGGGTCAAAGTCATGTTGGTTGCTTCGCAGACACTGTCCAGCCATCTCGTCCTCTGCCGTCCCCTTCTCCTCTTGCCTTCACACTTTCCCAACATCAGGGTCTTTTCCAGGGAGTCTTCTCTTCTCATAAGATGGCCAAAGTACTGGAGCTTCAGCTTCAGGATCTGCCCTTCCAGGGAGCGCTCAGGGTTGATTTCCTTCAAAATGGATAGGTTTGAGAGCAAGAGTCTCCTCCAACACCACAGCTCCAGATTCTACGTCCACCCAAACCAGGGCAGAAGCCACGCGGTCAACAGGCTACATGTGGCCGTAGGGCAGGGATGGAGACCTGAGTTGCGGGACGTGCTGTCAAGCCGGACTTAAGTTGCACTGGTGACTCAATTCAGGATGTGTTTTTTTCAATGACTGTGCCTCAACTCAAAACTCAAAACACACACAATCCCTCCCTTTTATTTGAGGGGAAAAAACTTATTCTTAGATGTGTGGCTTGAGACCAAAGACTTGGACTTGGACTTTGGATTCGGGTCCAAAGACTGACCAATGCTCCTTCCCTAGGGACATCTCTCCCCCCCAACCCCCAAAGTGAGAACCTCCACTTCCGGAAATGTCTTTAAAGTATTCTCCCTCAAGATAATCCCCTGTGTGTATTTTTTAAAAAATCAAACCACCATAAAAGAGATTTTATGAAGCTGGTGGTGGACATCCAGCCCAACTGGTGGGTTTTTTTTTAACTCCTATATATATTTACTGTTTTTAAATGTTGCAGCCTACGGCTCTCCGTGGCAGCAAAATGAACCCCATGTTCTCCTCTCCCCACTTTTCTATGGGCCTGGGAGACACAGCCTTTGAGCTGGAGAGAAACAGGCATTCCAGACAAGTAGCTATTGTGTCAGACCTGGTAGACTGGGCCTCAGTTTCCCCAGGAGATATGGTGTCCAGTGGGGATCAGACATCTTGCAAAACCTAAGTCCGCATATAGACACACACTGGCCTCTGTTCTAAAATCTCCCATCTTGGCTCCATGGCGAACATGGCACATTCCGGGGGGGCCTTAATGGAGTTCTTGAGGAATGCTCAACAGGACCTATTTTACAAGCTGGCTGAACAGCGCCACTTAAATGCGATTATGTTGATGGCTCCCGCTGACAATGGTTCAGCAGAAAGCCGAGGTGTCAGACAAAACAGAACAAATGTTTTATTGCAGAAAGGTGGGGGCAGAGGGTGGAATTTAAAATCACGGTTCCCTGGAACTTCCTCTATGCTAACACAGCACTGGGACCTTTTCACCTTGTGGTGAGCACTTCTTCCACTTTTAAAGAAGTGACACATTTGCACAAAAATCGCCTGTTTTGTCATGGAAATGGGCTGAATAAATGAATCCCAAGTAAGGCATTGACAGCTTTCGAACATCAGCATTTTTTTCTGGAATGTAGGCAACTGCTCTTCCCCCAAAAAAAGACTCAATAATAGCAATAACTGCTATACCCCCTATTTCTCCAGAGTCATCATATCTTCTTCCTCCTCCTCTACCGCTTCTTCCTCCTCCTTGCTGAGGGCATGCATTTCTTCACAAGGGCATACATTCTTAACCTCTGCAGTAGTTTTAGTTGAGAGAGCAGCAGCATCCTAAGAACAAAGCTAAGGTTTATGACTAAGATACGTTTGGACCCAACAGAAGTCTCAAAAGGACATCATTTAGGGTTTGGTACCTGATGTTGGTTGCAAGAAATGATTTTAGTTCATAGGACCACAGTTGTATCAGTATATAGGACCACATTTACCAGTACAGGGTGCTGCGTACATCATTTTCTCTTGAATGACTCCAGTGTTGGAGCGCTCACCACCTCCTGAGGTCATGGCTTCCATTGTTGTACTGCTCTAACAGTTAATAAGTTTTTCTTGATTTTCAGCTGAGATCTGACTTCCTGTAGCTTGAGCCTCTAATCATGTGTCCTGCACTCTGGGATGATCGAGAACAGATCCTGCTCCTGACTCCATTTCAAGTATTTGAAAAAAGCTATCCTATCTCCCCTCAGTTTTCTTTTCTCAAGGTTAAACGTGCCCAGTTCTTTCAGCCTTTCCTCACAGGGCTTGGTTTCCAGTTCCCTGATCATCCGTGTTGCTCTCCTCTGAACTTGTTCCAGTTTGTTGGCATCTTTCTTAAAGTGCAGGGTCCAGAACTAAACTCAAGATTTAAGATGAGGTCTAACCTGTACCAAATACAGGGGAGCGAGTACTCCATGAAATTAGGATATTAGACATCTGTTAAAGCAGCCTGAAACAGCATTGGCTTTTTTTGCAGTCACATCACGCTGTTGGCTCATCTTCAGCTCGTGATCTACAAAAATTCCAAGATTCTTCTCACTTGTAGCATTGCTGAACCAAGTATCCCCCATCTTCTAACTGTGAATTTGAGTTTTCTCCCCCAAGGTTTAAATCTTTGCACTTATTCTTGTTAAATTTCATTTTAGCCCAGTACTTGAACCCATTAAGATCCCCCTTTTGCTGAAAGGTTATGCTCCTGTCACCTGAGGGAGATCGAGACCATACAGCATATGTTCTTCACCTGCCCATTGTATGAAGCAGTGCGAAAAGAGACTATAACCCCCTTAATAGATAGATTGCCAGGACATTCGGAGGGAAATAGGCTCGAGTTCCTTCTCTCGGATGTTGATGGGCAGATCACCTGTCGGATTGCGAGGTTCTGTGTAGCAATATTTCGACTGCGGAAGTCAAATACCAGTTAGATTGCAGTTCCCAGTTGTATGTATGCCAACATGTTCGAATTGAATACTGAAAGTTAGAAATTTTAAGGTTTTATAAGGTTTTATACTTATGTGACTGGTCTAAGGACCGTAAATAAACTTATTGTATTGTATTGCAACCCATTAAGATCTTTTTGAATTTAGTTTCTGTCTTCCAGGGTATTAGCTATTCCACCCAATTTTGTATCATCTGCAAATTTGGTATGTATTCCCTTCAACTCCTCATCCAAGACATTAATAAACATGTAGAAGAGCACATGACCTAGGACTGGGCCTTGTGCATCCCACCTATTACCTCTTCCCAGTTTGAGAAGGAGCCATGGATACAATTCTGTAACCAACTGCATATCCACCTGACACTTGATCTATCCAGCCCACAACCAGTTAGTTTAATCAGAATATCATAGAGCACTTTGTCAAAGTCTTTGTTGAAGTCAAGATATGTTACGTCTACAGCATTCCCACCATCTACCAAGGAGGTTAACCAATCAGAAGATGATACAAAATCAATCTGGCAGGATTTGTTCTTGAAAAGAAAATCTGTGTTGGCTTTTAGTTATTATTGCATTATTTTAAAGATGTGTGCAAACTCACCATTTTATAATCTGCTCCAGAAGTTTCCCTGGGATTGATGCCAGGCTGACTGGTTTGTAGTTCCCAGATTCCTTCTTTTCTCTCTTTTGAAGGACAGAGACAAGCTTAGCCCTCCTCCAGTCATTCAGCTCTTCACCCATCCTCCATGATTTCAAGAAAATAATGGAGATCTAAGTTTTGAGATCTCTTCAGTCAGCTCCTCCAATACTCTTGGATGCAGTTCATCCAACCCTGGAGATCTGAACTCATTCAAAGTAGTAAGGTATTCCTTGACTTGATTGTTTAGCAATCTCAAGCTGCAGTCGTATCTCCTCCTTTTGTACTTCACATTTGCTTGGAGGATCATCAACTGACTTCTGGGAGAAAACAGAGCTAAACTGAGATATGAGTGCTTTTGTCTTTTCTTTGTCATCTGTTATAATTGTCCCATATCCACTGTTTCTTTTCTCTGCCTTTTGCTATGCATGTATACCTCAAGAATGCTTTTCTGTTGCTTTTAGCATCTCATGTTTTTTGCCTTCGTAACACCATCTCATGAGAAGAGAAGACTCCCTGGAGAAGACCCTGATGTTGGGAAAGTGTGACGGCAAGAGGAGGAGAAGGGGATGACAGAGGATGAGATGGCTGGACAGGGTCATCGAAGCTACCAACATGAATTTGTCGCACTCCGAGAGGCAGTGGAAGACAGGAGGGCCTGGCGTGCTCTGGTCCATGGGGTCACAAAGAGTCGGACACGACTTAATGACTAAACAACAATAACAACGCCATCCTAGTAATTCTTTGCTACCTGTCTGTGCTCTTCCTTTGTGACTGGATCTTCCTTCCACTTTCTATATGTGTTCTTTTTTAATTTTCAGGTCGTACAATCATAAAACCATAGAATAATTGAGCTGGAAGGGGCTTCTAAGGCCACTGAGTCCAACCCCTGTTCCATGCAGGAATACAAATCAAATGATATCTGATTGTCTAAATATTTCTTGAATGCTTCAAGCGTTGGAGTACTCACCACCTCTTGAGGTCATTGATTCCTCCCTGGACTTTTTAAAGAAGCCACATTGATCTTTTTTATTTTCTATCATCCACTTTTCTTGTTTTATTAATTTCTAAATGTGCCTTTAGAATTTCCTTTGTTAGAACCTCCCACCCATTCTGGACTCATTTTCCTGTCAGCATTTCCTGCCAGGGCACCTTACCTATCATCGTTCTGAGTTTATTAAAAGTGGCTTCCCTAAAATCCAGTATACACACTGAAAATATCCTTTCTGCATTGTAGCCCATCAAGTGCTCCTGTTGTTTTAGGAAGAAGATATTTATGTGTTTATTTATTTATTCATTTAAATTTCTACACTGGCCCATTAATGCTGTGGTTTACAATATGCAATAAAAGCATAACAAATATCATTGATGCTCAAATGCAGTGGAATTTGAAGGCATTGAAGGACAGTGGGTTACACATTATTTTCTCCACTTTTCCCCTAGTTGGTGTAGGTGACAAAGGATAATCTTGGCAAAGAGGCAGGCATAGAGGGAAAGGTGTTGTTGATGGTGCAATTCAGGTAGTGCTTACCGTGTTTCCCCAAAAATGAGACAGAGTCTTATATTAATTTTTGCTCCAAAAAAAATGCATTAGGGCTTATTTTCAGGGGATGTTCTGTTTTACGGTCATGTCATCTTCTTCTGGTTGCTGCACAACGGTGGAGGGCGGGGTTTCACTTAACTAGGTCTTATTTTTGGGGTAGGGCTTATATTATGAGCATCCTGAAAAATCACACTAGGGCTTATTTTCAGGTTAGGTCTTATTTTCGGGGAAACAGAGTATTTTTTGGCAAACCAGGTGAATGCATGTTTAGTTATATTAGTGGTTTAGGTCACTGACTGCTGAGCTGGAGGTTGGGAGTTCAATTCCCCACTGTGATAGGGGCCGCACCTGATGATCCATAGGGTCCTTCCCAGTTTTGAAGTTCTAAGATTACTATTATTGTTGTTTTATTTATGTACTGTTCCTTCTTCCAGTGCTGGAATCCAAGGTGGCTCACAAATAATACTAATACTAATACTAATACTAATACTAATACTAATACTAATACTAATACTAATACTAATACTAATACTAATACTAATACTAGTACGAATAAGAATAAGAATAAGAATAAGAATAAGAATAAGAATAAGAATAAGAATAAGAATAAGAATAAGAGGTGAAAGTAAAATCCCCATAAGGTATAGTACAGTGGTGCCCCGTATAGCGAGGTTAATCCGTTCCGGATTAACCCTCGCTATACGGAATCATCACTAAACGGGTAGGGGAAATGTATTGGAATGCATTAAACTTCGTTTAATGCGTTCCAATACCTTTGTTACTTACCCGTTCAGCGAGGATTCCAGGTGCCCGCAGCCATTTTCGCGCCTTCGCTAAGCGAGGGCAGGGCGCGAAAACGGCTGCCGGCAGCCATTTCCGGGCTTCCGGCGGCCATTTTGGAACCGCCGATCAGCTGTTCGGCAGCTCCAAAATGGCCGCCGCAATACCCGATCTTCGCAATGCGGGTTTTCCCCATTGCGACGATCGGGTATGTTTCCGTATAGCGATCCCGAAAAAGGGATCGCTATACGGAAACATCGCTATACGGTGCACTCGTTAAGCGAGGCACCACTGTATTTAAAACAGTGGTTCTTAACCTTGGGTAACTCAGGTGTTCTTGGACTGCAATTCCCAGAAGCCTTCACCACCAGCTATGCTGGTTGGGGCTTCTGGGATTTGCAGTCCCAGAATACCTGGGTTACCCAAGGTTAAGAACCGCTGACATAAAAGACAATGAGACATACTGTAGTACTTATAGATCACCAGTGAAAAACAGTTGTAAAATACTTAAATATACACCCATAACATTTCCCCCCTTTTTTGAAGAGTCCAATTGAATTCCTAAAATGAGCTTGAAAAAGAAGATCTTTTGCCTTTGAACACATCTGGGGAACAGACACAGAGGAGTTCCAACTTGCGAGGGTGTCATGGCCAAGAGAGGGGCCTCCCCTGAAGATCTTAGAAGCCAGAGGCTGAAATGGGGAGACATGATCCCTCTGACAGTTTAGGACTCTATCGGTCGCACCCAACACTTTGAACTGTACCTATTTCGGTTGAATATCAGGGAAAAACTTCTTAACTGTTAGAGCAGTACAACAATGGAATCCATGACATTGGGAGGTGGTGATTGCTCCAATGCTGGAGGCCTTCAAGAGGAAACTAGACCGCCATCTGTCAGGTCTCCTTTGATTTGGATTCCTGCAATGAGCAAGGGATTGGACTTGATGGCCTTGTAGGCCCCTTCCAATTCTATGTTTCTATGAAAACAGATGGGCAACCAATTAAGTTGTTGTAAAAGGGGAGCTCTAAGCTCTCTGTAGCATGACATTACTATGGAGTCTGGCTGTCACAGTAATTAACAATCCCTTCCACAACCACTTTACAATTTGAACTGGATTCTGGGCAATGTGAGAGCTGGTGGGACAGTCACAGGGCAATTAGCAGCCCTGGGGTCTTAAGAGGGAGGGTGTGAGAATTCCAGCTGTGCTGTCAGGATCTTTAAGGCCACAGCTTCAAGAGGAAAATGAGCCATCTCACATATCCATTTTGAGACTCTTGTCTACCATTTTTCTGCCCTATCCAGGCAGGGGTGGTGCTCAGCCTGATGAAGTGAGACTTCTCCATGAAAGCTTGCAATTTATGTTATTTTATTTTTTTTAGAGATCCAATAAAAAGTAACATCCACTCTTATGTCTGTGGTCAAGACAAAGGAAAACAAAACCAAAAATGTTGCATCATCTTAAAGGCTAGCTGTTATATTTTAATGCAAGCTTTTGTGGGCCTTCTATGGCCACTTCCTCAGACATAAGAGGTGGAATGCGGAGGTCGCACAGTAAAAACATTCCTGCTAGCGTCTAAGAGACTCTTACATTTCTGTGATCTTGAGGACCACACATTCTTTTCCTTGTTCTTTCTGGAAATATAAACAGGTCCGGAACCAAAGACATGGGGGTGGGTGGGGGAGAGAAACGTCTAAATTTTTAAGTTCCACCTTTTTATAGTCGTTCTCACCTTCCAACATCAAGTTTAGCAAAGCGAAATGACAATAAGTGTTTCCCTATTTTCCTTCTTCTTTTCTTTCCTTCTTTCCTTCAGGCCGCCCTCCTCAATATCAAAGGACAAGGGTTTCAGCTGAACAATTAATTCTTCCATTTTTTTCTCTTTCTTTATTAATTTTTATTTTATTTTATGACTTAGCCTCCTTCCCTGCCATGACAGCAAAAGTATTCTTGCTGAGGTGGGAGGCAAGAAAGAAAGAAAGGGAGAGAAAAAAAATGACTCAGGCTTTGAAGGAAGCCGGTTGTTGCAGGTAATTGTTGAAATATCAAGGGTATTGCGTCCTCCATTACTTAAACTTTCATTTGTGGCTTTCATGGTTTTGAAGAATGTTTATGACTGACAATCCTTTCTTTACAGCTCTATCCTTCAAGCTCCGACTGATACCGTGGAGAATGACCGCATGAGTGCTTGATAAAATGTCAAGACGCCATTATTTCCAGAAGAGTGTTTGGGAGCAATGAGGTCCACTTCAATTTATCTCAACCAGCTGACTCTAAGGCTCCGGGATTTAACTTCTTGGGCTGCCCTGTTCGGGCCCACGCCTTGCCCTAATGTTATGCAGATGGGTTACAGCAACAGCAACACCCGCTTTGCACCGTATTTCATGAAGCTGTAGTTGGAATTTAATTAATCACATGCATGGACAAGAGCGGGCGGATGATAATAACCATATTTTAAGACACTTGAAGGATCACGAGAAGGAAGGGCAAGAAAATAAGAGGCAAGGCAGATGGTGGGGAAGTGCACCGTGCGAGCGGAGGAGACAGATTTACCAACTCTTCCCCACAAATCTTCAAAGTCAGTCGCGAGACCTTTTCCCGGGATATGTCATTTTGCAACACTGCTATGAGATAGCGAAAGACGCAAGGAAGTAATTCACCACAAGGAGTTCCTGTGAAAAATCATTCTAAAATCAGAAAACTGGTTTAATTGCACTTTTTTTTTTCATTTTGAATCGGCTTCTTCTGGAAAGCTGATCATGCTCCCCATCCAGCCATGATGTAATGATAATCTAAGGTTGGTCATCACTCATGTCTGTTGGGGCAGAGTAGGAATGAAGACCGTAGTTTACATTTCCTGTACCACTCAGACTTGATTCAGATGCTGCATTACAAAGTACAGTAGGACCCCCCCATATCCATGAGATCAGCACCCACTGATTTATTTATCCACAGTCTGAGAATATTTAAAATATTTTTAAAAATCCTAGAAATATAGATTTCTAAAGATGAAGTTGCCAGAACTGGACACTAGAGGGAGCCAGGGACCATGCTAAGTATTACATTTGCTGTTTAAATAGTGTTTGCTATAATCCATATTTTTCAGCATCCACGAGGCAGGCGGGCTTGGAACCAATCCCCTTGTGGATACAGGGGTTCTACAGCTTTTTAAGTCTCCTCTACCCCCCCAATGTGTTCTCTGTATGCTCACATCTTGTCATATTATCTCTGGGCTTCTTGGAAATGGGTGTTGGAGGCTTGAAATTGTGGTCTAAAAACTGTATGCCAAAGATGTCTTATTTGTTCTCTCAGTTTTCAAGGGAGTGATCTGGCGAGGAACAAATTGTGAGTTTGCATTGTCTTATTCACAGAACAGTTGTGGGTCCCCTCTATGGGCCAAGCCATTCATTCAGCCTGAATGGATTCCAAACAGAGATGGGGATGTTGGTATTTGTATATCCGTATCCCAATACGAGTATCCCCGTGCAGCTGGACTTAAAGAGGGTCCGGTCCCTGGGGCCAGACTGTTCACTCATGCGTCCAGCAGCAGCGGCAGCCTCGCTTATCCTTCCGATCACGCCTGGAGCCCTGCTCTCTTCCTGCCTGGCTAGCCACTCCAGGCAAGGGGAGGAAGGACGGCTCTCCCTGCACAGCTGCCGAGTGGCTAGCCGAGCGGGAAGAGAGTGGGACTCCGGGAATGACTGGAAGGATGACCATCTACTCACACGCTGCCGGACGTGCGAGTGGACGGTCCAGCCCCAGGGGCTGGGGCTTTGTTAAGTCCAGCTGCACGGGGATATTCGTATTCGTATATGAATATACAAATACGAATACCCCCATCTCTAATTCAAAACCTTCACAGCAGCCGGCAGGCAAAGCCAAGGTCATCGCCAGTGCATTCTTCAAAAGTTCCAGAAGTCTGGGCAGGCATCGGTTTGAGTTTGATTCCTCACTGTGCCTCCTTGACAGAGGCTGGCCTCAATAATCCATTGGGTCCCTTTCTGCTCTTCAGTTCTGTGATGATGATGATGATGATGATGATGATGATGATGATGAAAACTGGTGTGAGGTGAACTTTCATGCTGTCTCCCACAAAGGCTGCACTCGAAGCACATGCAGGATTTATACGGCCCAACCACTGGTATCCAGCTGTTTCAAATGGCCACTTAGAAAGCTTTAACACACTGGCTGTGCTTTTGCTCTAATATTCTCAACCTGTGTTTTTCTCTGGAACAAGAGGGTCTCACAGATCCTCTGACACTTCCCTGTTGACTATACAGTTTCCACAAGTTTCTCGAACAGCACAGAAAATTGGCCTCGCCCAGCTGCATGAGGTTTTCCTCCTCTTCTGAAGCTGACTCAGCCAGGTGAGGCCTGGCGTAGGGAGACATCACACAGCAATGCGTTTAAATTTGTTTTCATATCATGGCAGTGACTAAACCAGAGATCGGAATGTATTTTTATTTTTGGACAGCGGACCCCCCCTTCATTTCAGAGATGATGTGTTAAGATTTTTCAGCTCTGGACTGAAGCAGTGCTTAGGTATCAAAAGTAATCCTTGAATTTGGAATTTAGAATTGTGCCAATGTTTTTAATAGGGAAAGGTCAGTGAAGAGCAACACAATTGGATCAGGAGACTTTATTTATTTATTTATTTATTTATTTATTTATTTATTTATTTATTTATTTATTTATTTATTTTATTTTATTTTATTTTATTTTATTTTAATTTTTTATTTTATTTTTTTTATTTTATTTTATTTATACTCTGCTCTGGGCCGCTTACAACAATTAAAATTCAATACAATAAAATATAAAATGATTAAAATACAATTAAAATACAATTAAAATTGCCATCATCAAGACCCACAGTTGATGGAACAGGAAGGTTTTGACCTGGCGCCGAAATATCATCAGTGTTGGCGCCAGATGAATTTCAGTCGGACTGGAGTAAGAATTCTGTTCTCTGAAGATGCCGGCCACAGAGACTGGCGAAACATCAGGAAGAACAACCTTCAGAACATGGCCAAAGAGCCGGAAAAATCCACAACAACCAGTAAATGAATTGTTGACACCCAGATAAGGGCTACAATGGGACCAAGAATCAAAGTTAGATCTTGGCCGTGATAGCCTTCGCAAATAAATTCATTAACTGACAAATAACAGCATGTTTGCAATTTTCAATTGTGGGGATACTATTGTACAATTGGATACCATATCTATGGAATTGGACGTATCCGTGGTTGCACTTATCAATGATCTGAAAATATTAAATACAGTGGTGCCTCGCTTAATGAGCGCACCGCATAACGACGAAATCGCATAGCGATCCGTTTTTTCGGATCGCTAATGCGATCGCTTAACGTCTTTTGAATGGGGCTCAATTCGCTTTGCGAAGACCGGTAAGCGTTTCGCTTACCGATCTTCGTAAAACGAAGCAGACAATCAGCTGTTCGGCAGCCAAAATGGCTGCCGGAAGCCCGGAAATGGCCCAAAATGGCCGCGCGCAGCGTTTTCACGCCCTCGTTAAGCGAGGCGAGGGCGCGAAAATGGCTGCCGGCCATTATGAAGCTTCGTTGAACGGTGAGTATTTGGCCCATTTGGAACGCATTAAACCATGTTTAATGCGTTCCAATGGGCTTTTCTGTCCCGTTCAACGATGCTTCAGCATAGCGAAGGTTAATCCGGAACGGATTAACCTCGCTATGCGAGGCACCACTGTATATTAAAATTAAAAAAAATCCAGAAAGAAAACCTATTTTCACATGTATTCCTAGAACTGGCCACTAGAGGGAACCAGAGACTGTGCTATTAATACTTGTTAGCAAAGAATACATAGCATGGTCTCTGGCGCCCTTTAATGCATGTTCTAGTAATGCATTGAAACATGTGTTCTGTTATTTTCCCCCCTTTTATAATTATTTATAAAATATATACTGAAATATATATGAACACTATAGAGAAAACACTATAGTGAACATTAGAGAGAAAGAGAGAGCATGTATTTCTATCTATCCATCTATGTATCTTTCTCTCTATATAAATAGTGTTCACTATTATCTGTGGTTTTCAGTATTCATGGTGGGGCTTGGAACCAAGGTAGTATGAGGTAGTTCAGACTGGGAGATCGGTAACATTCCTGGCTCAGTAATTACTTCAGCCTGTAAGGTCCAGTTCATCATATGTCCCTGACTTTAATAATGTGTACGTCAGTGATAAGTCATGACCGAGTGTAGGAGGGTGTCTCCTCTACAGTTCAAATGCTTAAACTCTCATTTCTCATATCTAGCTGTCTCCAAGAAGCTGTCCTACTTTGGGCAACTCCTGAGAAGGCATGATGAGGTGGAAAAGGCAATACAGTCGTGCCCCTCTTAACAATTGCCTCGCTTAACAATGAAATCGCTTTACGATGAGGTTTTTGCGATCACAATTGGTCTAAATGGGGGAATTTTGCTTAGCGATGATTGGTTCCCTGCTTCGGGAACCGATTTTCGCTTTACGACAATCAGCTGATCGTCGGGTTTCTTCTTGGCTGAAGAAAATGCCCCCCCCCGCTGTGCTTAGGGACGGATTCCTCACTGCTTAGGCACCGAAAATGGCCGCCCCTATGGAGGATCTTCACTGGGCGGTGAGTTTTCAGCCCATTGGAACGCATTAACCAGATTTTAATGTGTTTCAGTGGGCTTTTTCGTTTCGTTTGACGATGTTTTCGCTCTACAGCGATTTCACTGGAACGAATTAACATCATCAAGCGAGGCACCACTGTAATGCTGGGAAAGGTTGAAGGCAGCAGGAAAAGAGGAAGACCAAACACAAGATGAATTGACTCCCTAAAGGAAGCCACGGCTTGAGTCTAGAAGAGCTGAGCAGGGCTGTTGAGGACGGGACATTTTGGAGGACAGTCATTCATAGGATCGCCATGCATTCAGGGTGACTAGCTGGAGCATAACAACATCAGCAACAAGAAAAAGCTCTCACCGTGGCTTATCTACAGCTGCAGGGCCTGAATTTGCTTCCTGCGCAGGTTTGTCCAAAAGTAAAATCAGCTCTGGAGCTTATTCAAATGGGTCAAAACATGAGACTTTCAGATTTTTCTCTGATTATACATTCCAAAGACGTAGGTAATTCATCTCAAAACAGAGCCGACCTGCTGCAGAGGCTAATCCTCTGTGCATTTGCGTAGAAATGGGAGCTTCACCTTCTCTCTTCTTCTGCTGACTTGTGACATCTTATAATTAGGAAAGCAAAAGTTTCATAGTTTCCATTTTGTTGTGTTTTCTCTCAATCCTACCTGCTTTTTATTCCCCTTCTTGTTTTTTTTTTTTTTTTCCTTTTCTGGAGCTGCCAAATTCTGTTGCTCTGAAATCTGTTCATGTGTTTTGAGTGTATTTCCCCGAATGTCTGCATTAATTTAGCCATTCTTTATTTATACTTTATAAATTAATAAATAAATGTTTACAATGTTTGCTCATTTACGTATTGCTTTCTCATCATCACCATTATCTGCTGGCAAGTCAATTCTTTCTCTTTTTTATTATTTGTATCAGGATGTTCCACAATTTAAAAATGTGGATGTATATGAGATACAGATAAAGTTCAAATAAATTAAAAACATTTAAATGATTAGTCTACATAATGCTTCAGCTCTATCCTGAGATAACATCTCTCCGTGACTCAATCAACGTAAGTCTTCTGGAACATTGTTGTTGTTGTTTAGTCATTAAGTCATGTCCGACTCTTCATGACCCCATTGACCAGAGCACGCCAGGCCCTCCTGTCTTCCACTGCCTCCCGGGCTTTGGTCGAATTCATGGTGGTCACTTCAGTGACCCTGTCCATCCATCTCATCCTCTGTCGTCCCCTTCTCCTCTTGCCTTCACACTTTGCCAACATCAGGGGCTTTTCCAAGTATTCTTCTCTTCTCATGAGTTGGCCAAAGGATTGGAGCCTCAGCTTCAGGATCTGCCCTTCCAGCCAACATAGGATGGACAGTGTTAGCTTCTCTCCAGTCTTCCTACCATCCCTGCATTCTGGTGGATTGAGAGTGGGGTCTCCACCCCTACCTGGGCACTCCCTGTTGCTGATGGAGCCATGGCCAAGGGAACAATTCAGCTGGTCAAGAACGTTGGTACTCATGTGGAGCTGCCAGAGCCTGGAGCATCGAGAAGGGCGGCGCTGAGTCTTTCTCAGTCGGCCACCCGTTGGCCAGTGCAGTAGAGGGTCTTGCGGCCGGCTGCCCATTGATTAGCCAGGAGGATCTAAATCAGAGGACCTTTGGGCAAGTAGACCAAGAAGGAGATGCTTCCACTCCAGTCTGCCTAAAAGCAACATGCCAGGCTCTGGCAGGCTAGCAAATAGCAAGCAAATTTTCCCTTCTCACCCAACCCCAATTTGGTGGTGGGTTGGTGCAAAATACTTGATTTGGTGTCATGTTCATTCTTCTTCTTGAATTCACTCTGCATTCTGTTTATTGAAGATTCTCCTAATTTGATAGGTCACAACTGTGTTGGCGGTTTGGCATTCGGATGAAATCCAGGTGGTATGATGGGTGACAAGTGGGAGGTAAAGAAGTACCGAGGATGGTAAGAAATCTCCCCGTACAGCAGGGTGGGGGGACTAAGGGAAGGGTCACAGTCTAGCCCAGTTGGGAGGTGGCTTGTTGGCTCAGCCCCACCCTCTGGCAACGAACATCAAATTGTGTCAAACGCCTGTGGGGCCTTTGGAGAGCTGGTGCTCCTTGTGGGAAACTTCAGTGGCTACTGAAACAGATGGTGGGAAGCATCAGCAAGAGAGACGGGCCTCACAATGCATTGGGTCCCATTCACCAATGCTAAGCCGGGGACTGCTGCTCTAACCACTGAAGTTGTGGCAGATTCTCAGGCTATACCTCATGTCTTTGGAAGTATGGTGACTGTATTATTATCCTACCGCATATAGCTGCTCTTTATTGTTTGTGCAATACAGTACAAGGAGATCTGCAAGCAGGATCTGAAGGCCTTAAGAATGGACCTCAGCACAGATGGGAAACCTTGACCTCTGAGCGTCCAGCCTGGAGGTAGGTGGTGCATCATGTCCTCTCCCAATTTGAAGAGACCCTTGTCCAGCAGGCTGAGGCAAAGAGGCAGTCCCAAAACCAGCAAAGTCATGGAGCTGGACAAGGGACAGATTGTATTTGTCTCCAGTGTGTCAAGGATTGTCAGTCTCAAATTGGCCTTCTCAGCCACACTAGACGCTGTTCCAAGTCCTCCATTCAGAGCACGTTACCATAGTCTCTCGAGACTGAAGGATGCCTACTAGTACTAGTATTTTTTGTGCATCTCTCTCTCTCTCTCTCTCTCTCTCTCTGTACAAGTGTGTGTGTGCAGCACCTCACAGGCTGTGATACATGGCTGAACGATCATGTTCAGCTCACTAGGTCACAACATGCAGAAAGGCTTCATACGACCACCTTCTCCTCTCTCACACACATAACAAGAGTCTATTTTCCATCACATTCTTCATCTAATCGGCCTTATTATGTATTTAGGTGGTTACACAGTTGCCCGGGTCTCCTCAGTGATTGGTTACAGTCAATTTAAAACCTAGCAATCTGTGTCAACACTGAAAATTACTCCTTCCCTATGTGCATCATTTTACATTTTGTCAAGAATGAATTATGTGGGAAATCTTTTCGGCTTCACTTCTTGCAGGTTTTCACGGTGTCCACCTATTTCCACAAGTCCATTTTCCCCACATGAATTATTTAGTAAAACCACCTCTGAAGATTATGTTCCAAAATAGCCTAAGTTTCTGCTGTATGTTGGAAGTACCGTATTCAGACCAAGCCACTAGAGAGCAGGCAGGTGGAAACAGGGTGGCCAGTTGCATTAGGGACTAGTGTCTGGGCTGAATTTTAAGACACAGATAAGAAAATAATAATAGGAAAAGTAGAAGGGAGCAGGAAAAGAGAAAGAACAGACATGAGATGGATTGATTCAGTTAAGGAAGTCACAGCCTTTAGTTTGCAAGCCTTGAGCAGGATTGTTAATTACAACTAGAGATGGGGATGAATATAAAAACTGTTTTTTTCAATGAAAATAGCCGATTCGTTAAATATTCATCAATCGTTATTTGTCAAATTTTAAGTCATGACAAATACAGCATGACAAATATTTTCCCATTTTATTCGTCCTTCGTAATTTTTTTTTTCGTAATTCCTCATTTTATTCGTCCTTCGTATTTCTGCCTACCGGCAGAATGTTTTTTTAATCAGCATGCCAATAGGCAGCCACCCACTCCCACTGCCTCCACCCACCCCCTTTCTCTCCCTACCTTAGCTCACCCCACCCCTTATTGTAATCGTTGCTGCCGCTGTCGAGGTCTCCATCAGGTCTCTGCAGCCACAGCGTGTAAAAAGGGAAGCTGGCTGCCCTTTGCAATGATGGCGGCTGCAGCTTCATTTAGGGTATGGAAGCTGCAGCTGCCATCTTTGCAAAGGGCAGCCAGTTTCCCTTTTTACACACCATGGCTGCGGAGGCCTGATGGTGACCTCAGCAGTGGTGGCAACAATTATGGTAAGGGGGTGTCGGTGTGGCTGGGGGGGTGGAGGGAGCAGCAGTGGCAGCAGGGTTGTCGGGGTGAGGGTATGCTTTCAATAAACCCCTCACAAATTGAAGAATAACTTTGTTATTTGTCGCTTCATGGGGGCAACTTCATGCTTCGTGAGTTGTCAACTTTTGATGACTCACGAAGCGGGACGACTCGCCCAAATGGCAAATTGTCCCCATCTCTAATTAGAACCTTGTGGTCGTTTCGTGACATCAAGTCTCCTCTGACTTACGGTAACCCTATGAATGAAAGGCCTCCCAAATGCCATGCGTTCAGTAGCCCTGCTCAATTCTTCCAAACTCAAGGCTGTGGCTTCCTTTATGAAATCAGTCCATCTCATGTTTGGTCTCCCTCCTTTCCTGCTGCCTTCCACCTTTCTCAGCATTAGTATCTTTTCCAGAGACTCTGGCCTTCTCATGATGTACCCAAAGTAAGACAGCCTTAGTTTCATCATTTTATTTTCAGGGAAAGTTCAGGCTTGATTTCATCTAGGACCCACTTGCTTGTCTTTCTGGTGGTCCAGAGAATTCACAGAGTTCTCCTCCAGCACTATATTTAGAGGCAATAAACTTATCTGGCCGGCGTAAGTCGGAAGTGTCTTGACAGTGCATAACAATGAGACATACAGAGTTGTAGTTTTTGAGGGTTTTTTTTTCCTATAAACACCTGGCTTAAAGTGTAAATCCTCACTTGTCAGGTTCTTATGTGTGAGAATGGGAGACAAACCATTTTTCTCTTCTCGCCTGCAAGAGGGTGACATGTCTTCAACAAGGATTTTCACATTTGCACGAATAATGCCGATGCGTATGGACTCCCTGAAAGAAGCCACTGGGTTGAGTTTGCAAATGCCGAGCAGGTCTATGGAGGACAGGGCTTTTTTGAAGATTGCTCATTCATGGAGTTGCCGTATATCAGGGACAACCTGAGGACACGTAACAACATGATGTATCTGAGCTGGCTAGATAGCTCAGTGGTTTGGGAGTTCTCTTCCCCACTGTGCCTCCCAGAACAGCCAGCCTGTGTGGCCTTTGGCAAGCGGCACAGTCGCAGGGACGTGGAGGCACTGGGGGCTAAACCACAGAAGCCTGTGCTGCAGGGTCAGAAGACCAGCAGTCGTAAGATTGAATCCACATGGAGTGAGCTCCCGTTGCTTGTCCCAACTTCTGCCAACCTAGCGGTTCGAAAGCATGCAAATGAGAGTAGATCAATAGGGACCACCTTGGTGGGAAGGTAACAGGGTTCTGTGTCTAGTCGCACTGGTCATGTGACCATGGGAGATTGTCTTCGGACAAAACGCCAGCGTTTATGGCTTGGAGACGGGGATGAGCACCGCCCCCTAGAGTCGAACACGACTGGACAAAAATTGTCAAGGGGAACCTTTACCTTTACCGTCACAGGGTTCCCCCTACAGGAAGGGAAGGGGAAACCATTAGATGGATTATTATCCATTACTGCTTTGACTGGGTTTTTGTGCTGCAAGGTCAGAAGACCTGCAGTCGTAAGATCGAATCCATGCGACGGATGTTCAGATGAAATCATGGTGTAGGCATGATGTAATACCTCTCTAGTATTTAATGGGGATACTTCCCATGACTAGAGAAGTAACTACTAAGCTACAGTTATACCCCCAAAAGGAGTGAACTTGTTGCTTGTATAGTATAATTGTTATACATGTTGTATTATTACTATTTTTAAAAAAGCAACTAGAACGCTTCAGGTTAAACCGCAGAAGCCTCTGTGCTGCAAGGTCAGAAGACCTGCAGTTGTAAGATCGAATCCATGTGACGGAGTGAGCTCCCATCGCTTGTCCCAGCTCCCGCCAACCTAGCGGTTCGAAAGCATGCAAAATGAGAGTAGTTAATAGGTACCACCTCGGTGGGAAGGTAAACGGCGTTCTGTGTCTAGTCAAGCTGGCCACGTGACAACGGAAACTGTCTTTGGGTAAAACGCTCACTCTATGGCTTGGAGACGGAGATGAGCACCACCCCCTAGAGTTGGACATGACTGGACAAATTGTCAAGGGGAACCTTTACCTTTACCTTAGTACTACTTGTGATTTCCATTTCCCAGAGTGCTATTTGCTTGTTCCTTTTAAATACTTGCATTCTTATTGTTCTTAACCTTAACACTGCCTTTTAATGATGTAAGCTGCCACTTGGTACTCATTGGTCTTAGCTTTAAATATTGTCTTTTAATGATGTAATCCACTATTGCAATACATTATTTCTAGTTTTAAATATAGTCCTTCAATGATGTGAACTGTCTTGCATCCTTTTCAAGGAGAAAGATGAGGTAAAAATATTTAAATAAAAAATAAATTAAATAAACCACTTGTGAGAATTCTGTAGTTGGAAAAATCCTGGAAAGACTCACCATAACTCAGAAGCAACTATAGCATATAATTAATTAACACCTGATAGTGTACCAATCGGATGACCTGATTGATTGCTGAATATGTTGTCCAGAGGCTGACTATGGGTAGACAATGTGAAGGTCCCCGATTTCCTCTTTCCAGGTTCTTGCTTTCAGTTGGATTTGGACAGGACCACCTTTCTAATGGGAGGGCAATGTCAAAAGGAGATATTTGTTCTCTAACAGACCAGTAGATGGAGGATTATCCTTGTGAAAGGTGGAGATGATATTCTCTCCTCCTCCACATTTGTTGTTGTTTAGTCGTTAAGTCATGTGTCTGATTCTTCATAACTCCATGGACCAGAGCACGCCAGGCCCTCCTGTCTTCCACTGCTTCTGGGAGTTGGGTCAAAGCCATGTTGGTCTCTTGTATGACACTGTCCTCTGTCGTCCCCTTCTCCTCTTGCCTTCACCCTTTCCCAACATCGGGGGCTTTTCCAAGGAGTCTTCTCTTCTCATGAGATGGCCAAAGGATTGGAGCCTCAGCTTCAGGATCTGTCCTTCCAGTGAGCACTCAGGCTTGGTTTCCTTCAGAATGGCTAGGTTTGTTCTCCTTGCAGTCCAGGGGACTCTCAAGAGCCTCCTCCAGCACCAAAATTCAAAAGTATCAATTCTTCGGCGGTCGGCCTTCTTTATGCTCCAGCTCTCACTTCCATACATCGCTACTGGACAAACCACAGCTTTGACTATGCGGACCATAGTCGGCAAGGTGATGTCTCTGCTTTTTAAGATGTTGTCTAGGTTTGTCGTCACTTTCCTCCCAAGAAGCAGGTGTCTTTTAATTTCGTGGCTGCTGTCACCAGCTGCAGTGATCATGGAGCTCAAGAAAGTAAAATCTGTCACTGCCTCCATATCTTGCCCTTCTATTTGCCAGGAGGTGACGGGATCAGATCTTGGGTTTTTTGATGTTGAGCTTCAGACCATTTTTTGCTCTCTCCTCTTTCACCCTCATTAAGAGGTTCTTTAATTCCTCCTCAGTTTCTGCCATCAGGGTAGGATCATCTGCATATCTGAGGTTGTTGATATTCTTTCCAGCAATTTTAATCCCGGCTTGGGATTCATCCAGTCCTGCCTTTCGCATGATGTATTCTGCATATAAGGTAAATAAGCAGGGAGGTGATATACAGCTTTGTCATACTCCTTTCCCCATTTTGAATTTGTTAGTTCCTCTGTCCCTTCGAGAATCCAGCAATAAGGTTGATGCTGTCAGATTTATATAATGTATAATATTGTATGGAAATGCCTCCCCCCCCCCCCGCTGCCTATATGTTTTTGCTTGTTTTGTATGTTTTTGTTGGTTTTGTATGTCTCTACGTGTTATAAAATACAAATTAAAAAAAATCCAGCTTGTACTTCTGGAGCTTGTACTGGGAGTTCTCGGTCCACATATTGCTGAAGGCTGCCTTGGTGGGTTTTGCACATAACCTTGCTAGCGTGTGAAATGAGTGCAATTGTGTGGTAGTTGGAGCATTCTTTGGCACTGCCCTTCTTTGGGATTGGGATGTAAACTGATCTTTTCCAATCCTCTGGCCATTGCTGAATTTTCCAAACTTGCTGGCATACTGAATGTAGCACCTTAACAGCATCATCCTTTAGGATTTTAAATAGTTCGACTGGAATGCCATCACCTCCACTGGCCTTGTTGTTAGACAAGCTTTCTAAGGCCCACTTGACTTCACTCTCCAGGATGTCTGGCTCAAGGTCAGCAACTACATTGTCTGGGTTGTCCGGGATATCCAGATCTTTCTGGTATAATTCCTCTGTGTATTCTTGCCTCCTCTTCTTGATGTCTTCTGTTTCTGTGAGGTCCCTACCATTTTTGTCCATTATCATGTCCATCTTTGCGCAAAATATTCCTTTAATATCTCCAATTTTCTTGAACAGATCTCTGGTTTTTCCCTTTCTATTATTTACTCTGTTTCTTTGCATTGTTCATTTAAGAAGGCCCTCTTGTCTCTCCTTGCTATTCTTTGAAAGTCTGCATTCAAGTTTCTGTAACTTTTCCTATGCCCCTTGCATTTTGTTTCCCGTCTCTTCTCTGCCTCGTTGGACAGCCATTTTGCTTTCTTGCATTTCATTTTCTTTGGGATTTTTTTGTTGCTGCCTCCTGTACAATGTTACGAGCCTCCATCCATAGTTCTTCTGGCACTCTGTCCATGTAATCTAGTTCCTTAAATCTCTTCTTCACTTCCACTATGTACTCATAAAAGATTTGGTTTAGATTATACATGACTAGCCCAGTGATCTTTCCTACTTTCTTCAGTTTAAGTTTGAATTTTGCTATAAGAAGCTGATGATCAGAGCCACAATCAGGACTTTCTTTTCACTTCCAGGCACGTCTACAGCTGAGCATCCTTTCAGCTTTGGCCCAACCACTTCATTAGCTCTGGAGCTACTTGTACTTGTCCTCCGCTCTTCCTCAGTAGCATGTTGGACACCTTCCGACCTGAGGGACTCATCTTCCAGAGTCATATCTTTTCGCCTTTTGTTTTTGTCCGTGGAGTTTTCTTGGCAAAGATACCGGAGTGGCTTGCCAGTTCCTGCTCCATGTGGGTCGCATTTAGCCAGAACTTTCCACTATGACCTGTCCGTCTTGGGTGTCCCTACACGGTATAGCCCATAGCTTCTCTGAATTACTTAAGCCCCTTCACCACGACAAGGCAGCAATCCATGAAGGGGCTCCTCCACATATTCATTGTCAGTTCAGTCTGTTAACTACACCCTGAATTTTCTTCTGCCCAATATTTCCACTTAACTAGATTGTTCCTCAGTTTGTCTATCACTTTTTCCCCTCAAAGCTTTCTCACAGAGGTTGACTCTCACCATGTGTAACTCTTTTATGCCATGAATATAACATCATCGTATCCCCTGGATACATCTCATGCCTGCAACCTCAACATCTTTCTGGAATGAAATAACTTAACAACTGAACATTCTCACATGTGAATGAAAGTTATAAGAGGTTAGAGTGGGAGAGAGAAAGGGAGGGAGAGGGAGAGAGAAGAAGAAGAAGCAGGGGAAGGATGAAAAACCACTTACCTGGTCAAAATTATTTCATAAGATGCCAGGATATAAATCAAGAATGGAGCGACCTTCATTGAAATTTCAGACTTATTTACAGTAGGATGCACTGATCGCTTTATCTACCCATAGCTCGGTTCCCCCCCTCCCTTGGTGACTCATAAGTAATGTGGTCCACGTGCACCCCGTGGAAATAGACCAATATTTCAAGGAAGGTCATCGTATATACTCCCTTCCTCTCTCAAGAATATATGATGGAGTCCCGCAGGTCGGCTACAGCATCTGTCTTCATGAGTGAGGAGCTTGATTGTGTGGCTCTTAAGGCCGGTGGGCACAGCCAGTGGGTTCCCAAAGAGAACGAAGCATGGGGCCATAAAATCTCTGGAAGCTTCTTCTCTCTAGGCAGGTGAGGGATGACGTCCGCAATACAGCAAGGAGGAAACGGATCCGAGTCTCGCAGGAACGAAGCTGACTTAAAATGAAATAATTGCAAAATGGAGGGAGGGGACTTGCTTGTTTTTGCCATGCCCTTTCAGGCAGAAATAAGGATTATTTTTGATGACTTCCTTTGTTGTAGAATCCAGTGACTGTTGGGTTATTTTGTAATCACAAAAATCTCTGACACAACCTCAGCGTGAGCAAATCCAAGGCTATGTAAAGGAAAGCTTCCACAGGTTTACACAGACATAACCCCTATCGAGTTCAGTCAGGCTTGCGTCTAAGTAAATGGATGTTGGAAAGCTATCCGAATCATTGCTCATTCACCCTCTGTCAATCACAGCCTTCTTTCCCCCCTTCCTTTCCTCATTTTCTCATTCTTTCCCCCCTTCCTTTCCTCATTTTCTTCCAGGATTTTTAATTGCATGTTCCTTCAGGACGTTGATCTTTCCGTTTGAACCTTGGAAGGGTGGAGGCAGGGGGCTTCAATGTCAGTGGAGTGGTGAATCTGCTCTGGGTTTTGGTACGAATGTTACAAGAACTGTTTTGGGACAGGGATCAGAACTCTAGACAGCTCCTGTAATGTTGGCCTCAAAACCTGGAGCTACCCCAGGCTCCATGGGTTTGTAGCTTAAAATCATCCATCATGATCCTCAACGACAGCAACAATGGTAGCTGTTAGAAAAAAGGCAGGGCAGATGTTTTATGAATCTTCTTTTTGCTGTAGCCATGTTTCATTGTTTTAATGATATGCAGATACTTGGCTGCACCAGTGATGGGAAGCCGGAGAGTGATAGGGAGAGGCCTTTTGGATTTCTTGGCCTACAGATCCACCTAGCTTCCTGTTCTGAAAGGAAGCTCCCATCTAGCACTGGGGCACGAACAGGAAGCTTGGGCAGAGCTAGGCCTAGCTCAGCCTCACAGTCTTCCAGTTGAGGCCTTTCTTTCAGGCGAGCCATAGCTGTAACATGTCTGTCTTGTCAGGTAGAGCTCCCAAAGACTCCTTGGAAAAGATCCTGATGTTGGGAAAGTGTGAAGGCCAGAGGAGAAGGGGGACGACAGAGGATGAGATGGTTGGACAGGGTCACCGAAGCAACCAACATGAATTTGACCCAACTCCGAGAGGCAGTGGAAGACAGGAGGGCCTGGCGTGCCCTGATCCATGGGGTTATGAAGAGTCAGAAACGACTTAATGACTAAACAACAAAGAGGTCCCAAAATGGAGAATTCCAGGAGTTGTAAATTATGGGATCTGTAAATCTGAAAATTCCACCCCTACTGTGTCACACTGAACCACATCTTTAGCCCACCTTGCCCACTGTTGTCAGTTCAGTTTTGGGGCAGAATTTTCTCCTCATCCTATCTCAACTTCCCTGGTTCTTGACAGTGGTCTTCCACCCAGCTACTAATCAGGTCCAATCCTGCTCAGTTTCCACAATTTTCTGCTATGTTCAGAATGGTACGGTGGTTGATGTAGAGGTGGGCGATGTGCAGAAAGGAGTCTGAAAAAGTAAGACCATCAACAGAGGGAAGAAGAATTGATGTAACACTGCATTTCCCCTATTGTGTGTGTTCCTGATATATTGGCAAACCTTTTGGTGCTTTTCATAGCAAAGCCATTGATATGTTTTATAGTTTAATAAGGGTTTGATCCTGTCATACTTAAGCCTTTCTATATCCCATTGGTTTTAATGGGGAAAATGAGTATATACTGTATACTCATTTTGGGACAGGGATCAGAACCCTAGATAGTTCCTGTATATATATATATATATATTTAAAAAAAACAGCTTAACTTGGGATCATGTCTTAAGTAAGCAAAAATAAAAAAGTAATTACTCTTAATGAGCCAAGTGATTAAATAACTTTAGTTAGAGCTGCTGATTTGGGTTGATTAATCTTCTGCCTTTTAATGCCTTGATTCATCAGTTACATCTGCATGTAGTCAAAGTGGCTACATAGTACATTGCTGAGATCTGAGCAGGCGGGGAGGATGGCAATGTAAATTAACCATTGTGTAACCATAACCTGATGCTTACAGTAATATAGACGTGCTTCATCATCTCCAGAGATGGAAGCTTGTAATGAGAAAAACAACAATGATGAAAAAAAATCCTATACTAGCTGAATTCTTTCTTACTGCACTGATGTTCTAGAACCAAAGGCAATACAGACATTTAACAAATGTGCTATTAACCAAGTGTAGGACAAATGATCACTATTTTTTTTAAAAAAATCCTCAGCAAAAAGGGGTGTGTCAACACACCAAGACATCTAAAATTGTCAAGTACTGCAAGATTGTTTTCTTCCTGCATAAGAGCAGAAGGATCTCTTTTTTTTCTGGATCAGAAGCAGCATTAAATGTGGGTTTCGGTTTCACTTTCACTTTCACTTTCAGTTCCTGTTTTGGTACAAAAGATGATGGAAGAGTTATGGTATGAAAACACAGGCCCCATAGGTATCTCCAGCATGCAGTGGCATGGCCCAGAGTTTGCTCTGTTGAAAGCAACAGGGTTTCCAAGTGTGTAAGGAGGTAGAAGACCAAGCAGTCAGAAGATCGAATCCACCAAATGGAGTGAGCTCCCGTCACTTGTCCCAGCTCCTGCCAACCTAGCCATTCGAAAGCATGCAAAATGCAAGTAGATAAATAGGTACCACCACAGTGGGGAGGTAAATGGCGTTCTGTGTCTAGTCACGCTGGCCATGTGACCACGGAAGATTGTCTTCGGACAAACGCTGGCTCTATGGCTTGGAGACGAGGATGAGCACTGCGCCCTAGAGCAAACACGACTGGACTAAATGGCAAGGGGAACCTTTACCTTTAAGGAGGTAGTATCCATCTCCTTGTATAAAAGGGACAATAATGTGTCAGATCTGCTTTGATTTGGACTCCTGCACTGAGCAAGGGGTTGGAGTCAATGGATTCATAGACCCCTTCCAACTCAATTATTCTATGATTAGAAATCATATACACTGTTTTTCTCTCACTTCTGGTGCTTTGCTTCTGGTGGTTCACATGTTGAAATCAGCTTTTTTTAAAAAAAAAAAAAAAACTAAAAAGACAAATCTCTAGATGTCTTTGAAATGGCAGGGTGACCAAGAATGTATTGGAAATGCCATGTTTAAGTAATGATTAAAGTCCATATTATGCAAATCTTCCCAGGCTTTGATGGCCACCGACAGAAGCTAGTTAGCTGTAGGCAGTATTAGTCTCTGTTTTAGGCTTATGCCTGGAAGGGCCGAGAGATGTAAATACCCTTGTCGCATGCTATCCGTCAATTTTTTAAAAAAAAAAAAGACAAGAAAAGAGAGCATGTACTTTGTAGTCACCCTTGGCAACAGAGAATCAATATGTATGCATTTTTGTCACTCAGTTGGTGTTTATCTTTGAGCTGGAGAAACAAACATCAGGGCCATAATTTCAGCATCTGAGCCCATGTCAGAGTTGTGAGACGGAGTTAGCATCACTAAAGGAACGTGAATTGACAGCCAGGAACAAGAGAGGTCAGATGCTGTTGACTGGCTGGAGGAAAGGTGGAGTGGTGTTGGAGAATCAAAGGCGCGCTGGACATCCAGTGGCAGGAGAACAATGACCTTCAGGTGAGCCGGCAGCTGGGGACGTCGACTGACTTCAGAGAAAGATTTGTGTCCAAGTTTGACCCATCTAACCTCCAGAGTGACAGTTGTGTTTTGCCTCCCCTCCCTTTCCCCTCCGACCCTAGAAGAAGCAAAACCATGTTAAGCGACATATAATCCTAGAATGATGGAGTTGGAAGGGACCTACAAGGCCATCAAGTCCAACCCTCCTGCTCAGGGCAGGAATCAAAATCAACACCTCCATTTTAAAGCTGGAGCTTCTCTGACGGTCAGAAACACAAAACTACCTTCAGAGACAAGATGAGAGATTAGTTTGGTCCCATTTTTCCAGCACTTTGAAGCGCTGGCCCAGATTCCCTTACCTAGTTATACAGGCAGAGCACAAAAGATGCCCTTATAGAGATTTATCTGTTGCCTACTGAGCTGTATGACTCTATGTCATAATGTTTACAGTGATTTCTTAAGCTAGGGCAATTTGCCTCCAAAGATTGCACCATCCATATTGATACACAAGATGACTTGTGAGCTATATGTATTTGGATTACATTTCCCTGTATCCATAAACCAGTATGTAGGATTATGGGAGCTCAACTAGTTATGTGGTAACCAATCAGTTGTAAAGATCTTATGGCCTTTGGTTCAGACATCATTCATATAGCCACAGAAATATATGTATTAGCTCCACCAATATTTGTTGTTTACTTGTACTTTATGACCAGGGAAATGGTACACAAAGCAGGTTGGAAAGTCTCCTTATGGGGACATGATGTGTTTATCTTTGTCTGTGGGCCCTTTATTCAGATACAGAGTAGATAGACATGGGGCTTCAATTTTTATTTTACTTCAGCCCCAAAATCCATCAGGAATATCTCAAGCCAGAATTCTGGGGAAAGGGTTGCTAAGCAATCAGAGTCGCCACAGATGTTTTCAGTTACACATGGGTGAGGAATGAAGGCTTCATAAGCCATTTTGTCCCTATGAGAAAGAAAGAAGTAATAAGTAGAAATTATTAAACTCCATGAGAGCTGCAAGGGATTACAGGACTGGTAGCCTCTCTGCTTACTAGGCTCAGTACTGGTGTCAGGGTTCAGTAGAAGAGGCACCAGGACCCAGTCCAGAGCAAGACCACAGGACAAGTTAGAAACAAGCAGAGACCAACCAGCTAAGGTTTTGAGTTAAAACAGCAACGAAGTAGAAGGATGATGCAAATCATTGTCAGATAGTCCAGGAGTCAAAGTCAGGAGAACCAGTATCAAGACAGCAGATCCTAGGGATGCAGGACAGGCAAGGCAGGAACAACAGGGTATGGGGTTGATCCTGCATGCAGTAAGGTTGCATGGTTCCTGCATGGCCCCAGTCCTGACACTAGATGCCTTTCAAAAAAAGAAAAAAAGCAGTCCCCCAACTCCTTGCAGTTGTCACAGAGCTTAGCCATGCCCTCCCCCATATACTCTTTCTTCCTCACAGGGACAAAATGGATGATGGAGCCTTTATTCCCACCCCAGCTCCTGTGTGCAATTGAATATGCTGGCAAAGACACTGATTTCTTGACTAAAGCTCCCAGAATTCAGGTGGGGGGTGGGTGTCCCATGGCTAAGAGTAAACTGAGGAGCTTCCATGCATTAAATGGGAGTTACTTCTCTGGAAATATGTGTGGGGAAAATAGAAAACTGTATGATCCTTGCTTCACAAAATGCATGCATAGCGAGTTCCTTTTTTGAGCTTTCGAGTTGATTCCAAGCTTTGACAACCATTGGAAGGGTTTCTTAGATCTAGAGACACCACAAATGCCTTACCTTTCCTGTCTTCTGGGGGCTGTTTGGGATGGTGCGCCTTGCCTTAGGCTACACAGGCTAGCTCTTGTCCCAGCCTACGGCTCTGAAGCCAGATATGAAACTCATTCAGCTAACCTGCCACTGGAGATAGCCCTAGAAGACCATGGTGGCAGAGCCCCTGAAGATGAACTCCATGCATGGTGGCAGGGTGTTAGTCATTATGGATGACAGCTCATTGGGTGACCACCTCCTTTTAGTAAAGGATAACAAGAACAAACTTTTTTCCCAGAAAGATGAAGGGAGACAATTTGAATATAATTAATTTGTCATTTAGGACAGTGGTCCCCAACCTTGGGCTTCCAGATGTTCTTGGACTACACCTCCCAGAAGCCTTCACTACCACCTCTGCTGGCCAGGATTTCTGGGAGCTGAAGTCCAAGAACATCTGGAGGCCCAAGGTTGGGGACCACTGATTTAGGAAGAAGAAGAGGAGACCTGTTTAGTTATCTATCATTTTTTGCTGATAGATGTGTGAAGGTAACAGGAAACACTCTTACACACTGTTCTGAAGTGGAAACGGGACTCTGGACTCAATAAAGATTCACTACCAGTTGAGATACAATCATTTGAACCTGACATTTGCTACCTCTGTGCACCTTCTGATCCACCAAAGAGACATGATAGAAAGGTCTACCAAAAAAATATGCCCAGGTTTTGCAATGACCCAGTCATCGCATGTCTAGGCACTTCTTCTGTGCTGATAGTCCAATGTAGCTGTACAGCCTTCACCATTCTGGAGTCCCTTGGTAGACAGATCTAGCACCAACTGGAAACATCCCCAAGATACGCCAGGCCTCTCTACGGGTCAGGGGCACGTTGTGGAATTTGTTCTGGAATCCAAAACTGACCATGGACTTTGCTGAAATGAATTAACCCCTTCCAGAACCTGCCATGGCTTAATGGAGCTGTTCTGAGACCTTCCATTCAATCTTAACAAACAATGTATATGTCAAACAATTCTTACTTAAATATCTAGTTCTGGACATCCCACACTCAAAGAAGGATGCCAACAAACTGGAGCAAGTTCAGAGAAGGATGATCAAGGGACTGGAAAACAAGCCATATGAGGAAAGACTGAAAGCACTGGGCATGTTTAGGTTTGAGAAAAGAAGACAGAGGGCGGATAGGAGAGCACTTGTCAAATCATACAGAGGGTCAGGATCTGTTCTCAGTCATCCCAGAGTGCAGGACACATAATAATGGGATCAAGCTACAGATTTTGGCTGAATATCAGAAAAAAAAACTTCTTAACTGTTAGAGCAGTAGAACAATGGAACCCATGACCTTGAGAAGTGGTGAGTGCTCCAGTTCTGGAGGCATTCAAGAAAAAATTGGACCACCCTCTGTTGGATCTCCTTTGATCTGGATTCCTGCCTTGAGCAGCGGGTTGGACTTGATGGCCTTAGAAGCCCCTTCCAACTCCGTGATTCTATGAATCTGTGAAGTGGTCCTTCAGAAAAGAGTCCCTGAACCACAGAAAGAACCTGAGGTGTATCTGCTGGCGGTTCATTCTCCTTGGTATGGTGAGATGTATTTCAGTTTAAATTGTAATAATTATTTTTTTTTTTACATTTGTGCTTTTAGGGATAAATTAGCATATACAAATGTTATGCAAACGGATGCCCTCTTCCCCCCCTCCCATTTGGGAGATGCATTTCCTTGTTTTTGCTGTTGTGTCAGCTGGTCAGGAAAAGTTGAAAGCAGAATGAACCTTTACTTTTAATCCAGGGAGCTTTTTTTGTTTTTTAATTCATGCATTCTTAATTTTGCCGAACATATTTCTCTGCACACCTACCTTTTCTGCTGGCCTCTGCTGGCTCACACGCTGGAACGGAGGCGCTCTTCAAGTGTTTTAAAAACCGTAATGATTCCCGTTCCTCTTTCCCCAGTAGAGAGAGCATTCACCCAGGCAGATATGATTTAAATATAAAGGAGAAGTTTACTAGAATAGAATTTAAGAATATTAAGAAGGGATTTGGGTCTGAGAGAAATATTAGCAGCGGAGGCATGGATAAGGATTTTGAGGGAATTTAATTAAAATTTAATCTTCTTTCTAATTAAATTTCCCTTTAATTAAACTTAAAATTAAATTTGCTTTGTTTAATTGGAGGAATTTAAAAAGTATTACCTTGGAGTGTCAATCAATTATTTTAAATATATATTTTAAAATATGACTTTGGTTCACCCTGTTTAGGAGATGGGCTCCCAGGTTGATTTTTTTTAAAAAAGCACACAACGTGAAAAACATCCCCCCCACACACACACACACACAATGCAGATTTACTGATTCAAAGGCTTTGGTTTCTTTGCTTTATCTTCCTGGCTCACTAAAGGGATATTGTTTTGCTTCTATATATTGACAATTTTTCCCCTCACAACTTTCTCAGGTATTAAGGAGCTTGTGGGCCGTTTCTGGCCTCCTGGACATTTTGAGTGCCCCCCCCCCCAAATCCTACCTGGGTCAGCATATTGCCCTTCGAAAGCTAAAAATGGAGAGGCCCTACTATTGAAATCATGACTATTTTGTCCTCTGACAACACCCACAAACAATTTTTTAAAAAACACAAATGCCCTTCTGTTAATTTCAGTGTTATTAAAGAGAAAATGGGACAACCCTCTGTCGGATCTCCTTTGATTTGGACTCCTGCCTTGAGCAGGGGGTTGGACTCGAGGTCTTTATCAAGGGACATGGTGGCGTTGTGGGCTAAACCGCAGAAGCCTCTGTGCTGCAAGGTCAGAAGACCAGGAGCTGTAAGATCGAATCCACATGATGGAGTGAGCTCCCGTCGCTTTGTCCCAGCTCCTCGCCAACCTAGCAGTTCGAAAGCATGCAAATGCGAGTAGATAAATAGGTACCACCTCAGTGGGAAGGTAAAACGGTGTTCCCTAGTCACGCTGACAATGGAAACTGTCTTTGGACAACCGCTGGCTCTACGGCTTGAAAACGGGATGAGCAGCGCCTCCTAGAGTCAGACACAACTGGACTAAAATGTCAAGGGGAACCTTTTTATCAGCCCCTTCCAACTCCATGATTCCATGATTCTGTGAAGTGGTCCTTCAGAAAAGAGTCCCTGAACCACAGAAAGAACCTGAGGTGTATCTGTTGGCAGTTTGTTCTCCTTGATATGGTTAGGACAGGCGCAGTCTGAGGAGAGGAAAGGACCAATGGGGGGGGCAGGGTCCCCCCTTGACTCTCTACAGTTCCACTTTGCTGATGATCCAATTTATACACTGGAAGTTGAGTCATGGCAACTGGTTTTCTTTCTTGTTAGGTTGAAATGTTTCGCTACTCATCCAAGTAGCTTCTTCACTAGAGATGGGGACGACTCACCATATTGGCAAGTCGTCCCGCTGCTCCCCTGCTGCCACCTCCCTACCACTGTGCTGCCACCCCCAGCCCAACCCCCCAACCCCACCAACACCCCCTTCCTATTAAAACAACAACAACAAACATTCTGTCTACCGGCCGCCAATCAACTTATCAGTGGCTGAGAGACAGCCACCCCCACAGTCTACCCCCACCCCTTCCTCTCTCTACATTAGTCCCCCCCGATACCCCCTCACCTTAATCGCCACTGCTGAGGTCTTCATCTGGCCTCTCAGCCACGACATGTAAAAAGGGAAACTGGCTGCCCTTTGCAAAAATGGCGGCCGTGGCTTCATTTAGGGTAGGGAAGCTGCAGCTGCCATCTTTGCAAAGGATTCTTTGCAGCCTGGATTCCATTAAGGCAGGCTAATCCAGCAGAATGGGTTTGTTGTTGTTATTGTCATACGAAGGACGCATAAAAACGGGTAAATATTAGTCCCTTCATATTTGTGGGAGTCTCTGGAACCCACAAATATGAAGGAATGAATATTTAACGAATTGGCCATTTTAGTCGAAAAAGTCAATCTGTTTTTATATTCGTCCCCATCTCTATTCTTCAGTCTGAGGAGAGTTGGTAGGAGACCCCTGATAGATCCTCCACGTTGATTTCACTTGCCCTTGGTCTGCATAGGCTCATTAGGTGGACAAAGGACTGGGGGGGGGTGAGGGATAATCTCACTTCTGCAATCCTTCTCCACCCATTGTCCTGGGCCGTTAAGAGTCATCCACAGTGGTCTTTCTGGTGGATGTGGTCCTGATCTTTCTGGGGATGGATGGGCAGCATGATAAGAGATAATGGGTGGAGAAGGACTGCAGAGGTGAGATTTTCACTCACCCTCCCCATCCATTGTCCATCCATTGAGCCTATTCAGACCAGGGGGAAGGGAAACCAACATGGAGGATATATGAGGGGTCTCCTACCAACTCTCTTCAGACTGAAGAAGCTATTTGGATGAGTAGCAAAACGTTTCAACCTAATAAGAAAGAAGTCCATTTGCCATGAGTCAGCTTCCAGATAACCTCACCTGGATGACTGAGAATCTTCACAGACAATTTATACACTGTTTGGTCAGTCATGTTCCATTATGGCCTTCCTTCCCACTGTAAAATCCTCCACGCAGCAATCTAAGTATAGCATGGCCACAGAACTTCATCCTGGATTCCACTTGTCCTTTGTCCTTCTTCCCCTCGTCCAGAGGTATTAGAGGTTTTTTTTTTGCTCATGCCTAGACTTCTGCATTTCCTTCTTCCTCTTGTTTCCTCTCCTTCAATATCTGTTCCTCCCTACAGTACACTCCCACAGATTAAGACTGTCAGCACTTGCCCTGCATGTTAAAATACCTCTTTCCATAAAGCAACTTCTGTGTGTTCTGTTCCATCAAGTCAGAACTGACTAATCGCCATCGCAACAGGGTTTTCAAGGTAACTGAGATATTTAAGAGGTGGCTTTACCAGTTCCACACACCACCAATGAGTTTCCATGGCCAAGCCGGATTCGAACCCTCTTCTTCAGGGTCTTAGTCCATCACTCTGTTCACTATACCGTAGGAAGAAGCAATAATCGTGAAAATTCAAAGCAATCGATGAAACACCACTGAGTAAATTGGTCAAATCTGTGATGGATCTAGCCACCCTAATTTGTCCATCTTCAGTCCCCCCCCCATAGAAAGGAACTGTGGGCGGACATTCCTAAATATGCATTCATGTTTCAAGTGAGGATGGAGAGGATCTGAATCCCTTTTGAAATATACTTTTGAGAACATTTTGCTTTAAGTACATGATGGTCTCCCTGCTTATTTATTATTATTATTATTATTTTTGGAAATCCTGAAGTTGATCAGACTTTTAAAGAAATGCCCAACTTAAAAGAGCTTCGGGGTAGATAAAGAAGAAGCCCTCACCATATCACTGTTTTAACCAAGAGTAGAGGAAAGTACGTAAAATGAAGGCACAATAGACTGGAGGCCCCTTTTCTCTTTAATCAGTAAAATCATTTCCCCGTGCGATCTAACCTCGGTCATTGCTTATTAGAGATTTCAAGCACCAGGTTGCCTCCCTCCACCACTTGAATATATTTTCATAAGAAAAGCTTTGGGCCCACGTGCGAGGATTAAATGAGGATGGCGTATATCTTCTATGCAAATTTCTGACACCTCGGCATTCATAATTTATTGCAAGTTGTTACAAAGGTAAATAGATTTTTATTTACTATGATCCCCCCCACACACTCCTCACCAGCTGGGAGCTATCCCATTTGTTTTCTCTTCTATCCTAGGCAGAAGCCTAAATAAATAATCAGATTTTCTTTCCCTTTACTTCCTCTTCCCCTTTTCTCTCTCTTTCTCTCCCTCCACCCATTCACCCTCATTTTCTAAGCCACATTTCATCAGAGCTTATAGGGAGTTCCGATCTTGGCTTCCTAATGTTCCTGCACTTGTATTCCTAGTTGAATCGCAAAACCTGGGCTACCTGGGGGTTCCCCCCCTTTTTATTCCTGTGTTTCATGTGGCCTCTTCACCTTTAAAACTTTTTTGAAAGCATCAGATGAAGCTGTCCTTCAGTTCTCCCATGACATGCTCCTCCGTTCCCTGAACAGCGAAAGGTCCTCATTAGAAAAGGGCAAGAACTAGAAAAAGGTGGTTCGTGGTGGTTTAATGGGCAACTATGAACTATCCAGAAAACAAACTGGTTCGTGGTAGTTTGGAGCCTGTCTCTGCCCTCCTGGTACCATTGCCTGGCCAGCCTGCCACTTCTGCAGCCGTCCTTGCTGCCATCTGAGGATGGCGCCCAGGGATTGGGGCACCCCACACGGCAGGACTGATAGTGGCACCAACAGCAGGCAATCTCAGTTTGCCAAAATAATGGCAATGCCAAAGGGGGGGGGGCAGGGGGAGAGAAGTATGGCATTTTGTTTTGCTTCAACCAAACAGGATTCTCAAATTGGGGTTGTTCAACGAACCACAAACCAGCTGAGTTCGTTGCGTTTTTATTTTGTTTCATTTCGTGCCTCTCTCTGGTTTCCACCTTTTTCTTTGAAAGAAAAAGGAGTAAAGACACCGAACCTGTCCAGACTAGCCCTTTTTGGGTGTGGGGCCGATTGGTCTACAAAGATTCTGGGTAGGTTGGGAGGATGGAGGAGGGATGTGCCACTGGGTGCGCTCCTCCTGTCCAAACTGTGCCTTCAGGTGGGCTCAAAAATTTGTATATACCATGTTTCTATGCCAGTGTGCATAGGGCCTTAAAAGGAAAGTGGTGGAAAAGATTTCCAGGTCTGATATAGGGGCCAATTTTGAATGATTAGAATGTTCAATTTGTGCCCCAAATTTGAATCAATCTAAAAAGTTACAAATGTTCAGGCATTGGTAAACCAACCTAACTATAACTTTGTGTGTGTGTGTGTGTGTGTGTGTGTGTGTGTTTCTCTCTGAGGCACCTGGAAGTTGATGATGTGATAGATCCTAAAGAAGGGAGTAAAAGTGGAAGCTACCTTTCATGACTAGGTATGTCCGCAATTTGTGTTAAAAAACCCTGGAATACTGATGATTCGATGAATCTGTTGTTTTATATCTTCACTTCATGTTGCTCTCAAAAGGGGGCAACATAAAGTGAGTTTGCTTGGATTCAGGTCCCTCAGAAATCAGAATAATTCAGTCTGATTAAATGTGAATTTTGCAATTCCTTCAAATCCGAAGTGTAGCCCCACTTAAAAAGTTTTGTAATAATTCACTTATTTGCAAATATGCTTATAGGCAGAGCTTTCTTTTCTTGGCTTCCAGCTTCCAGATGTCAATGGCCATGCTGGGAGGTGTAGTCTTAAATGTTTGTACAGAACTTCACAAAGTTCCCTTTTCTGGAAGACACCTCTTTAATTAGACTTGACCATCCATTAAGCAAAGGGAGCAGGTCTTTTGTGAATGGGCGGTGAGTAGGAGCAAGGATTTAGGGCAATAGTTCCCAACCTTGGCCTGCCCATTTCTTCACCTTCTCGATGGAGGGAAACCTTTAGTCCTTTTCCCTAGTAGCAAATGCTTTAGAAGTGGAGTGTGTGTGTGTGTGTGTGTGTGTGTGTGTATGTCATCCCTGATATCTTCTCTTAAGCAAGGTATTCCCTCTGAGGTACTTTTAGCTCTCCATTCCATTTCTGCTTCTGCTTTTCACATCCTCAGACTTCCCAGACTAAGTGTGAAGGTATCTGAATGACTCTTATTTTGCTGTAAATACTGCATTTTTCCATGTATAAGATGCCCCCATGTATAAGACACCCCCCCACTATTCTTATCCAAAATTAAGAAAATCTAAGTGGGGCTTAGCAAGTGTAGGGGGAAGGGATCAAAGTGTTGCAGGATTGTTTGATCCCTGCTTTCCCCTCCACTTGTTTTTCTCTCCTCAGCTTACTTCCATGTATAAGACGACCCTCAATTTTTAGTCTAAAGATTTTAGACAAAAGTATAGTCTTATACATGGAAAAATACAGTATTTAAGCAGAGAATGACCAGCTATTGGTCATGGAAGCACCAATTTCATCCAGTGGTTCCCAACTCTAGGTCTCCAGATGTTCTTCAACTAAAATTCCCAAAAGCCTTCACCATTAGCTGGGCTGGCCAGGATTTCTGGGAGTTGTGGTCCAAGAACATCTGGGGACCCAAGATTGGGAATTACCACTGCTGTAGGGTATAGGGGTTGAATTTGATATCTTCCAGTGGAAGGGAGGAACCACCTGGTCTTGCTTCAGACATCTCGGTGTGTTGGGCCTGCATGATACGCAGTATGACCACTTGGCTTCTTATCAAAGTTTTGGAGAAAAGATGGGAGGTTTGTCAAGCGGTCCTTTCCAGACCTTCGTCGAGATGGTGTCTCCATGCCAATCCTTGAAAAGGGAACAGCTCTGAGGGAAAATTTCTTTTCGTTTCATTATTTCCTTTTTATCCCCGCCTACTACTGTCACCAGCAGGGGGGACATGCATACACGGTGGCTTTTCTTCCCCCTCAGATATTAGGGAATCTGATTTCATATACCTCCTTTTGAAGTCATCTTTACAATTCCTCATACAACCCAGGCACATAACAAGGAACCACCACAGAAATTGTCCGGACCAAAAAAACCCAAAACCTAAGGCAGCCTTTTATTCTTCCTCTAATAGATCTCTCATAATTTTGCTGTGGAAGAAAGAAAAATAACTTGCAACTTCAGCACCTAATTCCATAAAAATTATTTGTCAAAAGTTGATATTTAATTCCCTAAGCTTGCATTTCTTCTGTAAGGTCTTAGAATATTAGGCTACATTTACCATTAAATACTTTCTTCCTCCTTTCTTGTATATGTCAAAAATTTATCTCTATTACTCACAAAGTGGGGAAAAAATCTTTAAACTCTTCCAACAGAGGCTAGTTCAAACCCAAGGCTTCCTGCTGTTTTCACAGAATATTCTCCACAGAATGGGGCAAACCGGAGTCCTGATTTTGCATTTATGTGAATGAATAACTTTATATAGGCAAAAGAAGTTTCTTTTTTGCTGAGTTCCAGTGGAACTTCCTTTAATTTGGAATATTTCCCTTCGCCCATATCTGTTTCAAAATGGGGAGGGGTGTGCTCGGTATTGGAAGTTTTCCTAGCAGTTAAAAACTTGGTTATTTAACCAGGCCTTCCCTTCAGTCAATTAAGTGATTTTTTTTCCTTTTCTTTTTCCTCTTCTTGAGTCATGCCATCTTGGAAATGTGTTGTTTAGAATTAATTGTTATAATTGTATTTTTATATATGTTGTTTTTATTCATGCAAGCCGCCCCGAATAGACATTGTCTAGAGGGGCAGGGTAAAAATAAAATAAAATAAATAAATAAATAAATAAATAAATAAATAAATAAATAAATAAATAAATAAATAAATAAATAAATAAATAAATAAATAAATAAATAAATAAATAAATAAATAAATAAATAAATAAATAAATAGCAACTGGGTTTACTCTTAGATTTACGGAACTGACTTGCTGAGTTCAAATGGGACCTGAAAGTTATTGAGTCCATACTAATACGGAAAAATCTACCAGGGCACATCCTGAAAAGACAGCCATGTTACCTCTGTTTAAAGACCTCTACTGAGGAAGAGTCCACCACCTTATAAGATCATCTGATCCAATGTTGCACAGCTCTTGCCCTTAGGGATTTCCTCCTCATTTTTAGCTGAAATTTCTTCTCTTGAAATTTGAATACATTGGCTATATGTTTCAACTCTGTCCATCGGAATGATTTACTCTCCCTCGCCTTACTTCTTGACCATCACCTATGCCAAGATGTTTCACTCTGGCAGAGAACTTGAGTTGGCCATTTTGAACTTGAGGTAGGGACTCACATGATCAAAATGCATCCTTCAGGTAGGAAACAAGTGATTCAGAGCCAGGATGAGGCCAGATCCCTTCTTCATAGAAGAGGAAGGAGGGACAGGTGGATGAGGGGTGTGGAGCTCTGTGCTAAGGATACCCTTAGTTTGATATCACCAACCGGTCTTTCGAACTTCTCTAGATGGCTATAATGGCTGGCTGGATAGCTCAGTGGTTTAGGTATCTGGCTTACAGGTTGGGAGTTTGATTCCGCCGCTGTGCCTCCTGTAAGAAGAGCCGGCCTGTGTGGCCTTGGGCAAGCTGCACAGTCCCAGGACATTCCCAAAAGAAGAGAATGGTCAACCACTTCTGGTATTTAGACAAGAGTCTTGGACAAAGAAGACTTGGATAAATGTGACCACATTGCTCCAATTCTGGCCTGCCTGCACTGGCTGCCTATGACCTCTTAAGTCAAGGTTCTGGTGCTTATATCCAAAGCCCTCCATGGTTTGAGACCCTGTTACTTGGTGGAGCATCTTCCTCCAACTTCAACTACCTGCATCACCAAATCCACCCCAGCAACGCTCCTCTGGGTGGCCATGTCAAAGGAGGCCAGGAAAACATCCAATAGAAGATGGGTCTCCTTGGCTGTGCCTCCTGTCCTTTGGAACCGACTTCCAGTTGAGCTGTGTCTGCCCCCCTCCTTGCCTACCTTTAAAGAGGCTGCTGACGATGGTGCTCTTTAGAGATGGATGCATTTGAAGGCAACCTTGTATGTGACTGCTTTGTCATTCTATTATGCCATCTTAGCCTTGGCATTTGATATGGTTATCTTACTCTCGTTTTATTTTTATTGTTTTGATTTACTGTCTCTTTGTCATTGTTTGGCTTTTAGATTGTTATCCACCCAGAATAGTACATCACATGAATGAATGAATGAATGAATGAATGAATGAATGAATGAATGAATGAATTAATTAATTAATTAATTAATTAATTAATTAATTAATTAATTAATTAATGGCATAAAAAACCTGAGTTCAAATCCTCACTCTGCCATGAAACTTAGTGGAGTGATTTTGAGCCAGTGAGGTTCTCTCAAGATGACCTCCCTCACAAGCTTGTTATGATTATAAAAAAGGGAGGAGAAGAGCTGTGCATGGTGTCTTGAGCCCACCGGCCCAAAGGTAGGCCAGGCGTGCATTAAATGTGTGTGTATTTATGTGGTCCAGATTGGAGCATCTTATTGGATGAGCATGTAAAAGAGAGAGAGAGGAAAGAAGAAGAAGAAGAAGAAGAAGAAGAAGAAGAAGAAGAAGAAGAAGAAGAAGAAGAAGAAGAAGAAGAAGAAGAAGAAGAAGAAGAAGAAGAAGAAGAAGAAGAAGAAGAAGAAGAAGAAGCAACAGCAGCAGCTTAGGGAAGATGATTGAAGCATCATCCCCAAACTAGGAAAGGTCTGCCCTTCAAGATGTTGTTCAAGTGCAGTGGCCACCACCCATCACCACTTTTCACTATGTTTCCTGGGGATGAGGGGAATTGTAATTAAACACTACTGGGAGCTCGTGAAAAAAATAGTTTTCCTTCTGTTATATGCACAGTAAGCTGGCTGGGTAGCTCAGTGGTTTAGATATCTAGTAGAGCCAGACTGTGTGGCCTTGGGCAAGCTGCACAGTCCCAGGGCGCCCCCAGAAGAAGGGAATGTAGAGCACTTCTGAGTATTCTCTGCTAGAAAACATTGAAAAACCGTGAGTCAGCATTGACTTGAAAGGACATGATTGTTATTATTATTAGATGGCTCTACCCTTTTCCCTCTGATACCGTATTTTGGTGCTTTGTTTTCCTGTACCCTGAAAGAGAAGGTTCCTGAAAGGGAAGGTTCACAACTTGTGGCTTCTCCTGGGCCACTGAGGCCTTAGATATCCACCATGGCACACACTGCCTTACAAGAGCTGCCTCTAGTTCACCATAGTTCACAGTCATTCCTGCACAGAAGCAATGCAGAAAGTTAAAGTTTAGATCTTTCATGTTCTTGTCTAATGTTCTACTTGTCTGTGTTCCATTCAACTTAAGGTCCCCTTCAAGGAGAGAAAGATGGGGGTAGGGTCCCAATGAATGAACAAGCCCTTCATGCTCTGTCCATCCAAGCCCTTTGTTTGGAGTACTGCAATGTGTTCTACCTGGGGCGGCCTTTGAAGACTGCATGGAAGATCCATTTGGTGGCGAAGACTGTGATCAGACAGCAGATGCTGGTAACATCAGGTAGACTATGTCCCTGATGTTTCAGAACCTGCCCCGTTGTCTTCTTTGATGGTCACTACCCAGAATGGTGTGACCAGCGGCTACCACCTAAAGAGCAGTCTCATTGGTACTTCCTGGTCAAAGCTCTCTGAAGAGAAATCCAACTGGCTTTAAATGGCAAAGAAGACCTTGTTCTTCTAGCGAGCCTTCAGTCATTGTTGTGTCTCTGTCTTTGTCTTACCTCTTATGCCACACAAAGAACCCCTCAAATACTGGATGTAAACATCCTTCTGGCTCTGTTTCTCTATGTTTTGTCCTCAAACTGTCTGCATATTTTTCTCACTCTTAGCTTTATTTTTTTCTCCTCACTACATTGAAATTCACATGCAGTTTTGAGAATACGTTTTCCTTACGTGTGACTTTATTTACACATTTTGCCCAACACGTATCTATATTTACCTATTTAAAGCATCATTTCCATGTCATCTAAAGTATGTTTGTGTGTATTTGTTTGAATTGCACACACACTTGGGCCATTTGTATTTGAAAATCTGGGCATTGTTTGGTGTGTATTATCTCCAAGAGCTGGACCATAAAGAAAGCTGACCGCCGAAGAATTGATGCTTTTGAATTGTGGTGCTGGAGGAGATTCTTGAGAGCCCCCTGGACTGCAAGGAGAACAAACCTATCCATTCTAAAGGAAATGCTCACTGGAAGGACAGATCCTGAAGCTGAGGCTCCAATACTTTGGCCATCTCATGAGAAGAGAAGACTCCCTGGAAAAGACCCTGATGTTGGGAAAGTGTGAAGGCAAGAGGAGAAGGGGACGACAGAGGACGTGATGGCTGGACAGTGTCATCAAAGCGACCAACATGAATTTGGTACCAAACTCCAGGAGGCCGTGGAAGACAGGAGGGCCTGGCGTGCTCTGGTCCATGGGATCACAAAGAGTTGGACACAACTTAATGACTAAACAACTGCAATCTCCATATTGTTTTGCAAACCCTGCAAATGTGTGAATTCTCGACAAGAAACATTTTTCCCTAAGCAGATGCTGAAATCCTATTGCTTGTTGTAGTAAATCACATTACAGGAGGCCCATTGAATCAGTGGGGATTTAATGAGTTAATTCCTCTGAAAATTCCATGGATTCAAATAGGCCTACTCCAGTTGCAATGTACTATACAGTACTAAATTAAGTCACAACTAGAGTAGGTCCATTTGAATCTATGTAACATTAAGAAGAGTTGACTCACCACATACCCACTGATTCAATGGACCTACTCTAGTGTGACTTATTACACTACACTAAGGAAGAGGATTTCAGGCACAGAGTTTTTGGGAGGTTTAAAAATACTACTTTTAAAAGACTCTTCAATTCAGTAAAATTACTTTGATATCCCTGTCTCGGGGAACAACTACATTGATAAATAATGTGGAAAATGCTCTAAAATTGAGAGAGTGAGATTTGCATTCTTTTTTGTTGACTCAATGACATACTGATCTATTCAAATCAACCCACAATTTCCTCCCATCTAATCTATACCTTGTTCTCCACTTCTGGGGCTTCTACTTTTTTGGGACTGAATGATTTGCATCATTTTAGGCAATGTGATCTCTTGAACCAATTTGGAAGTGTTTGTAGCCATTCTATCTCAAGCCATTACATCTGGCTGCGGAAGCATTGAGAGAAACAAGGTAGCAGGGAAACTGGCTGCCCTTTTGAATCCTCTCCTCCCCAAGCCTGGTGCCTGAGACTATTTGTTTTCATCTTCCCTTTTCTTCTTTTTCCATTCCATTCCTTTTTTAAAAAAACTTTAAGACTTTTTATAGTGAAAGGTAGCAAGGTGAGCAAATGGATTGGGGGAAAGTGAGGAATTGGCAAGGAGAGAGGAGGAAGTTATCAATTAGATGTGTTTCCTGACTGTTAAGGTGGATCTACTCTAACCATGCCTCCTGCAAATCCAGACAGCCAGAGCAGAGCTACCTTAACAAGCTGCCAACAAGGCTTCTCTGACTCTATTTCCTCCCCTCTTTCTGCTGACCACACAGTCAGCTGAAGCAAATTAACTCAAGGGAATTCATCAGGTGGAACTTCACAACAGATCAATTTCTGATTTCCCTGCAGTGTAGTCACACCTTCAGACAACAATCTGGACTGCCAAGCAGCCAGTGATATCAAGCTAGGCAAAATAATACGCAGCAGGTAGATGGACTTAGGGTCTCGCAGAGGGAAGCTCTAATTCTACCAGGCTTAGTGTCAGAATCTCTGGCCCACATCTGCTCTTGGAACTTTTGGTAAGAAGCTCTTTCTCTTCTTTTGGCATTGCTTCACCTCAAAGGAGACTTCTAGAAAAAAAAGGAAGTGAGATTGATTTAAATGGAAATACATTCAAATAAATGGATTTCTGGTTTGAAGGTTGTTCCTGAGCAGGCTGTGCTGTGTGGGGGGAAAGCCCATTTGAAAGTATGATGGCCGCTCTGTAGGGGCAACACTGTATCTTAATTTCTTCTCATTTTGAAGAGCATTTTTTTCATATGAAGTTTATTGAAATGCTATGCAAAACAGGGGCTGCTAGCTATAAGACAAGACAAGCAGGGAATTGGAATGATTTGATGATTTCAGGAGCTATGTGATAACAAAACTTATGATTTCTTCATGTACTTTGCCAATATTTTATTTCCCAGGTGGACCCCCCGGTAGTGCTGTTGTGTCATATTGAAGTCTGAGGCCACAGTCACCTTCTTTATAGACAAAACAACTCAATTTCAAGAAGAAAATGGATGTGAACAAAGGTCACAGCAGCAACCCAGTGTATAGATTCAGGTCCTCGTTTGTCTGATTCTCAGGGCAGGGGGAAGAAATTTTGCCCTCCCACCCTGGAATAATGAGGCAAGATAGGTGTTATGGATAAACTATAGCCCATGCTTTATTACTATCCAATATAATAGATGTCAAACTTTCAAAGAATTAGAGAGGCCGGCTGTAGTGCAGAGTCAGGTTTGCAGCAGGGGTCTCACCAGATCCCTTAATCCAGAAAACTTCCTTGTCAATCTTGACCATCACTACATCCTCCATCCCTTTTGTTGTTGTGTAGTCGTTAAGTCATGCCCGACTCTTCATGACCCCATGGACCAGAGCACACCAGGCCCCCCTGTCTTCCACTGCCTCCCAGAGTTGGGTCAAATTCATGTTGGTTGCTTTGCAGACACTGTCCAACCACCTCATCCTCAGTTGTCCCCTTCTCCTCTTGCCGTCACACTTTCCTGACATGAGTGTCTTCTCCAGGGAGTCTTCTCTTCTCATGAGATGGCCAAAGGATTGGAGCCTCAGCTTCAGGATCTGTCCTTCCAGTGAGCACTCAGGGTTGATTTCCTTCAGAACGGATAGGTTTGTTCTCCTTGCAGTCCAGGGGATTCTCAAGTGTCTCCTCCTCTATCCCTTTAACCCACTTCAAATTCTGCGCAAACACATATGGATTCAACACGTGGAGCCTGCTAAAGGCCGCTCTTTTCGGCAGCTGTTGTACATAAAGGCCTTTGTTTTCCATACAAAGAGCCAGGAAAATGTTTGCAAAAACCACAGATGTGACTGTCTCTAAAGGAGTCCCTCAGATTGTTGCAGGAAAAGATAGAGGAAATCTGTGCATGTAAAGGAAGAGAGGGCATTATTTTGAAGGCAAAAGATGCCGAGCACTGCAGAGTTGGAAGGTAACTCAAATATGATATCAGGCAAGGCTGATGACATCTGAGCCCCACCCCACCCCATTTATAGCCTCAGTCCTATCACTGAATGAGGCCCAGAGGCAACTTGGCTGCCAATATAACTTGTCCAAAGAGCCTCCCAGAGAGTGATGATGCTCTCTATTTACAACAACAATAACAACAAATGAATGAACAAGTAAGCAAAAATTTCCATTTCATGTCTCAAATCTAACAACAAGTGGAAGAGAAATGCCTGCAGAGAAAGAGAAAAGTCAGGAACGGTGGTGTTGATTCTAGGCTTAATGTCTCCCAGTAAACAATCACAGAAGGTCTTCGAAAGCTCGGAGATGCTTCTTGGAAGGATGGCATAATGATCAAGCAGTGTTGTTTTCTTCCTGCTGGTGAGCCACAGTCTGACTTCTCCTGGCACTTAGGGTTCTGCCTCAGACCTTCAAGTCATTGTCAAAATCACACTGCCTACAAGCACTCTCTGTATGACCCACCCACCCACCGAATATTCAGTGTTACATTGGTCATAACTAAAAAAAAAGAGGTACAAATCGTCTTGACATGGTAGGATAAATGGTGGCTGGTAGAGATGGGCATGAACCAAGAATTTGGCGGTTTGTGCAAGTTCGACCTAAATGGGAACAGGTGTTCAGGGCATCCGAGCCTCCTCTGTTGGGTGCCCACTCAGAGGCAGTGTACCACCTTCCCTTCTCTGCCCTCTACAGACACTGACTCTGTGTGGGTGCCTGCCAGAGGAGGCAGGACTGGGAAGCGTTGAACACCTCTTCAGCCAAACAACGAATTGACACGAACCAGTTCGGCAGCTTGTGCTCATCTCTAGTGGCTGGTTAGCAAGAGCCTTCTCACATTACAGCCCAGATTTTTCACTGCAAATAAGCAGAACTGAGAACAGTTACACTTGGGACTAAATATCCCAGAACCCTCAGGTAGCCTGCCCATGCAATGGGGAAGGATTCTGGGATATGTAGTTCTGAGAATCCCCAGGTCCAGGATTTGTTGAAATACCTGCTCTTCCTCCTTAAATTCTTTCCCTATCAGTAAAGAACATACTCTGTAAAGTTAGACATGCTCACTTCTCAAAGGGAAAAGATGGTCGCTTCACACGGCGACAGATCACACCCTAGCCTTGAAAATTCCTCATTGGGATGTTTCATCAACTCAAGACAGGCTAAATCTATGCCAATGAAGACTCTGGTGAGAATGTTTTGCTTTCCTACACCAGAGCAAACCATGACGTCCCTTGCACTTGTGCAACCATGTCGGCTGAGAGATTCTGGGACTTCTTGTTTTCAAAAGGAACTTTACCACCTCTGGATGCAACTAAAACAGAACTTTCAGGTACAAGAGAGAGGCACCCGCAGGCCTGGAGGGAACTCAAATGCAAAGAGAAGGGGCCAAAGCCCGAAAATCTAATGAAGACCTAGGAGCGGAAACCAAGCCCTCTGAGGAAAAACTGAAATAACCAAGCCTGTTTAGCCTTGAGAAAAGAAGATTGAAAGGAGATAGGAAAGCACTTGGCAAAGACTTGGAAGGTATACAGAGGAGGGGCAAGATCTGTTCTTGATCTTCCCAGAGTGCAGGGCACACAACCATGGGCTCAAGCGACAGGAAGTCAGATTTTGGCTGAATATTAGGAAAAATGTCTTAACCATTAGAGCAATACGACAATGGAACCAGTTACCCCTGGAGGTGGCAAGCATCCCAAAGTTGGGGGCATCCAAGAGACAATAGAGCAATACTCTGTCAGATCTGCTTGGATTTGGATTCCAGCCTTGAGCCAGGGGTTGGACTTGATGGCCTTATAGACCCCTTCCAACTCAATGATTCTTTGATCCTATCATTCTAAGACACAGCATGCTCTGTGATGAGGAACTATGGGCTGGTGACCAAATGGTCAAAGATGAGGTAGAATTTCATAGGTTATTGGTGGTTGACTAAAACCCTGAAAACTGGAATATCCACACAGTTAAAAAAAGTCCTCACTTGTCTGACCCCTTGCTTTGTACCTGAGTCATACAAAAGAATCCATCAGCATTGGAAGAAAGAGACACATACAGGTGCCTGTGCACACACAACGGTGTTGTCTCTCTTTTGCAACATCTGTAGCCTGCCTTGGGCTTCCTGCTCCCATCCAAAGAGAAAACCTGGCAAAAATAAAAGCTGAACGCTGACAAGTTTCAAACACACCAACTTGGCCTCCGTCGCTGGAATTAATGAAGCCGTCTCCCTGTTTGTCGCAGATAAATTCTAATAAACACAAGGAGAACATTCGGGTAGCCTTATCATTCGGGGGGAAATTAGAACACAGCGGTGTCGTGCTGAAATCCAGATGGTTTATCATTGTGTGGTTTATGTCAGAGTAGGATATGACGGGGGGGGGAGGTATATCAAATGAGCAACCGAGGCAGAGAGGAGCAGTACTTCCTTTTGATTATGGATATTTATTCATACAGTAGAAGTCAGAGTGTCATGTTTTGGAATCTTTAATTCTCCTCTGCTCCCCCACCTTCACCCCATCGTTGGCTCTACAACCCTCACCAAGGTTGCTGGTTTTCATTTCCAAGTACAGGCATGTCAATAGCACCCTCTTTATTTTTACAATATGTGTGAGCTTTAAATTGGACTGTAATTAATTTAGTCATTAGACTTGTAAGGCACAAATCTAATAACCAGGAGCCAAGTAAGCAGAAATGGCAAACAAATCTGATACGGTCTCTGCCAACTTCCAAGAGATACAATTGGCTTGCTTGGGCCATTATGCTCTTGTCACACACAATGGTACTGACTCCAGAAATATTGTAGGGCTTGCTTGCAGACTGCTCTGGATCCTCCCAGCTTGAATGCTCGTTGCTCAGCAGTGTTAGTTCCTCACCGCTAAGATCAGAGCTATGAGTAACCATCCTGGCCCTGGGGGCAGCTGGCGCTGTCTTTCACCCATGCCATCCTAAGACATTGGCATGAGCCCTCCATGAGAAAGGAGGAAAAGAATGAGGTGTCCCTCAAAAAGAACTATGGTTAAACAAACAAGCAAACAAAGAAAATAAATACTGATGGTTATTGTAGGTTTTCCGGGCTGTTTGGCCGTGTTCCGAAGGTTTTTCTTCCTAACATTTTGCCACTCTCTGTGGCCAGCATCTTCAGAGGACAGGAGTTAGAACTCTGTCTGTGTTCTGGGATAGTTGAGTATTTGTAGCTGTGGGATCAGCTTTTTGTCCTTTTCTGGAGATTGGGTGAACATGGTGATCATGGTGTTTTTTTTGTTATGGGTATATTGTTGTGATAATGTGGGCGGAAGATATGGTCTGTCACTGTGATTGATGGGTGTCGTTAGCTAGTCTTTTGTGTGCAGTGATCATTTATTTATTATTTATTTATTTATTGGACATATACCACCCCATAGCGCTACAAGCACTCTCCGGGCGGTTTACAATTTTTAATTATACAGGCTACACATTGCCCCCCCAGCAAGCTGGGTACTCATTTTACCGACCTTGGAAGGATGGAAGACTGAGTCAACCTTGAGCCGGCTACCTGGGATTTGAACCCCAGGTCGTGAGCACAGTTTTTAGCTGCAGTACAGCGTTTTAACCACTGTGCCACGAGGCTCCTACCCAGCCCCAAGGACCAGTGATCACAAACTCTACCCAGTCACAAGGACTGGTGATCACTGTACACAAAAGCTGACCCCAAAGTTACAAATACTCAACTATCCCACACACTACACCAGAACACAGACAGAGTTCTAACTCCTGTCCTCTGAAGATGCTGGCCACAGAGACTGGCAAAACATTAGGAAGAAAAAACCTCAGAACACGGCCAAAGAGACCAAAAAACCTACAACAACCATCAGATCCAGGCTGTGAAAACCTTCGAGAATACATAAAACAATTATTTCTGGATAACTCCGTGGTTTAGGTCTCTGGCTCTGGAGTCAGAGGTTGGGAAGTTTGAATCCCCCTCTCTGCGTCCTTGACATGGGCTGGAACTTGATGATCCATAGGTTGCCTTTCAGCTCTGCAGTTCTAAGATGCTGATTATAAAAACAAAAGAGGTCTGGAAGGTGTTCCTCTTTGTGCATCCAACGCCTCAGCAACAGCACCAATACAGATGCTGCTTGTAGAATTGCCAGGTCCTACTATCTAATTTAATTTAATTTTGGAGAAGAATTCCAAGGCATCTTCCTCAACTGGGTTGGGTAACCCAGTGGAATGCCTGTGGAATCTCCGAAACCCTAGACCAATTTGGCAAGGGCCTTAGCAGTCTCTGTGGCAACAGCAGCTCCGGTCAATTCATCTCTCCTACTTCATCTCATTCAAATCTCTTACTCACAGCCCTGCTCTTTCTTAGTCCCACCCATTGGGCCTGAACTAGAGATGGTCACGAATCCCAAAATGAATCAGGAAACTCGTGAAAACTCACCAATGTGATGTTTTGGATGGGTTCGGGTTTGTCCAAACTGGAGAACCTGAACTTTCACAAAACAATGGATTTGGGGGCAATTTATGAACCTTTGGGGACGTGGTGGCACTGCGGGTTAAACTGCAGAAGCCTCTGTGACGCAAGGTCATAAGACCAGCCATTGTAAGATTGAATCCATGTGATGGAGTGAGCTCCCATCACTTGTCCCAGCTCCTGCCAACCTAGCCATTTGAAAGCATGTGAAAATGCGAGTAGATAAATAGGTACCACCTCGGTGGGAAAGTAACAGCGTTCCATGTCTAGTCACACTGGCCATGTGACCACGGAAGATTTTCTTTGGACAAATGCTGGCTCTACGGCTTGGACACAGGGATGAGCACCACACCCTAGAGTGGGACACGACTGGACTAAATGTCAAGGGGAACCTTAACCCTTACCTATGCACCTTCTGGTTCATTGCCCCCCACAGTCTCCCCCGCCACCTTCCCACTCCCCCACCCCTTTTCCACTGCTGTGTCACTTCCCTAACTTGTCCTCACCCACCACTGCCACCTGCAATGCCGCGACCACCATCACACATCCCACCGCTGCTGCTGCCACCATGGCCACCCCTCTGAAAATGGCGATGGAGCGAGCGGCAGTAGAGAGGATGGACAAGGACAAGGTGACAGAGGCAGTAGAAAGAGGCAGTAGAAAGGGGCTGGGGCAGGCTGCATGAGTGTTCTTCCCCCACGGTGAGTACCAGTGGGTACTGAAAGGAAAGGCTAGAGTCCAGGGAAGGAAGAGTTCTGCCGTTTAGAGCCCAGGAGGGGAGGAAAAACGGAGGACAAGGAAGCCAGCAGAGCTGCGCAGCGGAAGCGTGCTGGGCCCATAACCTTCTTGTTGGGGTTTTTCCGCGGGGAAAAACCCCAACAGATTGTCTTAAAACAGCACTGATAAACTGTTTTGTGGTTCATGGGCAAAGCATTTGGAAATTCGTGGTTCATGGTTCATCAACCTTCTCTACTCTGAACCATCTCTACTCTGAACCAATATTTCATAGGGGTTACACTAGCAGCCCACAAGGATCAATAACACTCAACTAGATCAAGAGTGACATCACCCATGGTCTGTCCTGAGAAACCTAGATGGAAAAGCCCTCTGACGGATGCCCTAAACAGCCCCCACCATGGTATAATCTATCAAGCCGTCTCCTTGCTCCCGATGTAAAGAAGGGCAGTTGACAGCATTTTAAAAAGACCTACGACGGGTAATAAATAAATCATTGAGGAGTGATTAGACAAACAACAATTAAAACTGATCAGAGCATTATTTAAACGTCTACCGATCTCAGTAGATTGTGCTCAGCTCGAGGATCCCATAGAGTAGAAAGGAAGCCTTTTGTGTTTCCATTTACACAAATAACATTTGAAAGGGCCGAGATGGCTGTTACTGCTCACTCCCTTGAAGCCAACATTTAACAACTGGTTTACAAGTTCCTTAATATGCTGTAGCAACAGGAATTTTCATACCTCTGTGTGGATACAGATCTGTTTGGGGGGAGCTGGGTTTCCTCCTCTCTTCCCCTCACCTCCCCGGGCTCTTTGCCTTCCTCCTCATTGACAGGTTAATGCAGGGCTGAGATCTGACAGTCGCCCTCCCAAGTTCACGTAGGGAAACAGAGAAAGTAAGAAATAATAGGTTGTCAGCTTCTTTTTTTTTATAAAAGAGCACGGAGGGGGAAGGCGAAACAAAGGTGTCACTGCCATAGCAGGAAAAGAAAAGAAAGAGCAGCTTCCGAAAGCATTCTAAATAATACCTGCATCTCCTTTAATGATTCCATTTCCAGCATTTACCTCCTAGCATTCAAACATGACTGCCCATAATGATTTTGTTTTGTTTTGTTTTCGGAGAGAGGAAGAACAGGGCTAGCCCTCCTCTCTCTTTCACACAGAATAGGGAGTGTTGTGGGGGAGAGGAAAAGAAAACAATGATGCCGTGCAGAATGTTTCAAAATGCACATGGAGAATTAATCGCAGTTTAGAGGCCACTGCTGTTGAGAGGGGGACCACTCTGCAGAATTATCACACTCCATTTTATTTATTTATGTGGTTGTTCGTTTGTTCATTCATTTGTTCGTTCGTTCGTTCATTCATTCATTCATTCATTGTACTTATATCCGGCTCAGCTGGTGGTGAACCACAAACTCTGGGCGGCTGGAAAAAATATGTAACAAAACATTCAACCCAATATTATATATAAGAGTGAGAATAGACACCTCATAATTGTAAAATAAAACAACAGAGCAATCCCCTCGCAGATAGTGATGGCAAATCACATAAAAAAAACATCAGAACATCCTCAGCAGGAGAGGATGGACCTGAACACTGGGTTGAAAAGCACTGTTTTCATCTACTTCCCGAGGGACCGAAGTGGGCGAGCTTGGTGCACATCCGTAGGCAGCGAATTTCATAATGTTGTGGCCACCACCAAGAAGGCCTGGTTTATGGTGGATGTTTTCCAGATGCAGCAATATAGCCTGGGATGACTGGATGACTCACGTACTAGATCTCAGGAAGAGATTTTCTGACAGGTACCGAGGACTACTCTGGGTGGTGCATAGGCTAAAACATAAAACCCTCAAGACTCCCCAGAACAAAAATACGGTAAAAAAAAATAATTATTTGCAACGGAAATGGAATTGTAAATAGAAATAACCCTATACAATCTAAGATTTGTACCAAAAAAATTTATCAGTTTTCCATCAATAGGCAGTCAAAGAAGGTAATTTGCCCAACTCTGAACAGGTGTTGGACCTTTGATGGGCTGTGTTTGGCTTCACCAGACTGACTTTCTCAATTTGGAAGCACCTTCTGATGGTGAGAACTTTTAGGAGGTGCTGGACTCTGCTTTGCCACAGGTGTTTGTACAGAGGTTAGGTGGCCACCTGTAAGAGATGTTTTAGTTGCCGATTTCTGCAATGGTCAGGGGTTGGACTAAATGCCTGACGAAGTCCATTCCATCTCTAAAACTGTATGATTCTATGCCCTGTGATGGGATCATTGTCACTTATCCCATACACACAGAGTCATCCTATGATAAAAAATTATATCTTTCTCTCTGGCTTTAAATCCACTGATGGTTTCTATTCATATTTTGATGAGCTGCAGGCCTAATCTTGCAGCCTTATGTTTGGCTTGAAGTCATCTGCACATGCCTGTCTCTGAAAAAAAAATGTAAGGATTAGTTCTGTTGCCCGGGTCCAGCCGGCTGGACAAGGCAATGGAGGAACATGGCAGAAAGGTTGGACGCTCTGCTGGGTTGTGATAAGGCACCAGTAGGTGAGGGGGAGACTGGTGGCAAATGAGAAACGCAGGAAAAAAAGGAATCGTTGGCCAAACTGGGAAGGAGTTCAGAGGAGGGTGGGCAAAATGTTTGGGGAGGAGGAGATACAGATTCTAGAAGGAAATCTGAATGTAGGAGACCACAAGAATGGCAGTGGATTTTCTGGCAGAACTAAAGAAACAGCTACCAGAAAGGAGGCAGCTATAAAAGATCTGAAGCGCCCAAAAGAAGGGAAGGAATTCAAAAACTCTCCAGCGTGGGGTGGAAATATTAAGTGCAAGAATTAGGGATTATGTCATGGTCCAGTCTTCTATATGTATTCGAGCCCAAGAGGTTGCTCTTAAATCTGATGATCATATTATTGTTATTTGTTTTATTTATTTATAGGCCACCTTTCTCCTGATAAGAGGACCCAATGGCACACAATATTAAAAAGAATAGAATTAAAAACATAGTAAGTTAAACATAGAGTGGTCTTAACCGACCAGATAGGCGGGATATTAAATAAATAAATAAATAAATAAATAAATAAATAAATAAATAAATAAATAAATAAATAAATAAATAAATAAATAAATAAATAAATAAATAAATAAATAAATATCCTAATTAAAATACAATTGAATAGTTAAAAGCAAATAAACATTAAAAGCTCTCTTAACTTTAAAAAGGAGGTCAGGAACTCAGTCATAGTTGTTGAAAGATGGGTCTTCAGCCGTCCTATAAAGAGATCCTGATACAGAAAGAAAGCAGCATTGCTTTGAAATAAGAATGATAGCTTTAGAGAAAAAAATAACTGCTTATAATTTATGCCTGTTCTGTGATTACTAACTGCATTTGGATCTCCTTGAGGAAGGTGAAGGGTGCAGCCGTTGGCAAGTCTCCACCTGGGGTCAGAGTAACCCACAGATGCATTGCAGATATGATAAGAGACTCATAAATTCATTGCCAACATTCTGTTGCTTAGGCTACTAAATTGAACTAGAGTAGACCCATTGAATCAATGGGGACCTAGTGTGTCTGCTCCTCCATAAGCTCCATGGTTCTAAATGGGCCTAATCTAATTGCAACTTACTTTAGCATAGTAGGACATAGTTAGAGTAGATCGGTATGAATGAGTGGACCCTTGAGATGGGCACGAATCACCATTTTCAGGGTTTGTGCCCCTTCTGTCAATGGATGAACAGGAGTTCTGCTGGTTCACACCCTTCCCCCTCCGGTGGGTGCTTACTCAGAGGCAACGCCCAGAGGAGGTGGACAAGGAAGCTGGGGCACCATCTCTGAGTGGATACCTGCTAGAGGAGGCAGGGCGCTGAACTGCAGAAGACCTGTTCAGCTGTTGGGTTAACCAGCACAAACCACCGAACTGGTGGTTGGTTCATGCCCATCTCTAATCCCCATTGAATCAATGGGCCTACAGTAGTGTGATTTACTATATGAAGCAGCAGGATCTTTGCTACTGGTGTTTATAAAGGCCTACAGTGCCTTTCTGACTTGTCCCGTTGGAGAGGAGATTTGGAGGCTCTGTGTTCTTTAAGGTGGCAGTGCATTATTAATTCACAGTGAATATTCCTCAGCAGGAGGGTCGGATCTTGGAAACACAGTAAAGATCCAGATAAGTTTGCTATTTCTAAGAAAGAGTCACACACAAGTTGGAGCAAACTTCTCCAAACAATGTTTCTTGGGCAAGAGTAAAATGTTCATAGAATCATAGAATAATTGAGTTGGAAGGGGCCTATAAGGCCATCAGGTCCAACCCCCTTCTCAATGGAGGATCCAAATCAAAGCAGATCTAAAATCTAATTTTCTTTTGAATGCCTCCTGCGTTGGAGCGCTCAGCAACTCCTATGGACATTGGTTCCATTGTTGTGCTGCTCTAACAGTTAAGAAGTTTGACAATGTTGTACCCAAAATAGTTCCGCCATGGAAAGGTGGACATTGAACTAGGAATTGTATAGGGCAAAACAGCACCAACCATCTCTTTCTTTTGTTGTTTTCAGGCCACCAGTAATGCAACCAAAGTTTCAGCTCATATGCTTAGGCAGGATCTGTAGCAGTCACGGAGTATAAGCTGCTCACTCATGCTAGGATCTCTGAATCACACTCCAGATGTAGCTGGACTTAGAAGATTGGACTTAAGAATGTGGAAATGTGGGTTGGAATCCCATGAGCGAAAGTGAAAGATTTTCAACTTATCATTACTGGGGAGAAGCAAATAACCAGAGTGGTCTCAGGCGGTAGTGAGAAATGTCTCAGAGGTATCTAGCCACACTCTTTTGGAAACAATGTGCCTTTATTATCGTATTCCAAACATGTTTTGGTAATGGACAAGATCCCATTGAGATTTTGTGTGTGCACAGCAGGAATCATAGAAGCTGGCTTGGCCATTTGCAGCTAACAGATGAGGTATCTGGGGTGTGCCTGGCACACCTCTGGGAATACGACTTGGCATGTGACTGGCATGGATCTGGACCATTATTTTTAACAGTCTCCTGATTTCTCAGTGCTGGTACAAGGATGTGATAGTCTCAGGGGAAGTGCATTGAGCTTGGAAAAGTTGCATTTTTAATTAAAACTCCCAGACACCCCTAACAAGCATATCTAGCCATGTTGGGTGGAAGGGCATGGAAGTTATCACTGGGGAAAAATAAGGAAACTTTCCTAAACTCTGAAAATGTGGAGTGAAAATGTGACAAATGCAGAAGAAGAACAAGGTTCTCATTGAGGACTCTCATCTCACAAACCTTCTGCTTCAGAGATTTATTTTCCTTCTGCTATTATTAGAATCATACATTTTGGGCTTAGTCCCAAAAGATAGTTACCTCATGGTGAGAAGAAAATTAAAGGATTTCGTGCAGAAAAGTAGCATTCGGAGCTTTGATGCTAGTTGTTGAAAACAACAGCGTCTTGCCAAAAGTGGGCAGCCAGAATGATTTACACCGAGAACGCCTGTTCAAAAAGTTCCATTTGAATCCGACAGACGTCTGTGCAGGTCTCCTTCCACCAAGTTCATAGAGCTTTGAATCTAGTCCTGTAGGCACCTCAAGGACCAGGCAGTCTGACCTGTGCTCTGTTTTCCAGCAACTTCTTCTAACAAGCTGAGGGCCTTTCATCTCAGCCTCAACTGAATGATATCCCAGGCTAGCAGCAGAGGCAAGAAGCAATGAAGGGCTTAGCTGGATTTACAAACATTGCAGAGCTCAACGGGAAGATGGTAGAAATAAACTGAGTGAGCTGAAAGAGTTAATTTTGGGGATAATGGAAATGAAACTCAATTTCATGAAAGCCAGTGTAGTGTAGTGGATAGAACGTGGAATTAGGACTTGGGTACCTGGGTTCAGATTCCCACTTGGAAACTCACTGGATGAGTGTGTGGCAATGGGAAACCACTCCTTGAACATCTCTCATGCCTCAAAAATTCTATTAAGCAACAGACAATGTACAGTTAATTCTGATTTTGTCAAGAGTGGCACAAACGTGTACACTTATCCCTTCAACAACACTGGACCCTCATGTAGTTCAAAATCCATGTATAACTCTTATGCTCCCCAAAAAATAAGTACATAGCAGTTGATTAACACACACACACACACACACACAAACTCCCCTACCCCAACCTCATCAGCCTCATGGCATGCTCCAGCCCCCTCCCTGGCCACTGCATGAAGATGCCATGCCAGGCGAATGAGGCTAACCAAGCCACTGCTATCTACTGGGGGCCACTGCATCACAACCGACAGTTAAGTCCAAGATCCACCTTTCTCAGCCCACTTCCAGGGGACGAATAACAGCACGGTATTTGTTTGTTTGTTTGTTTGTTTGTTTATCATCATCATCATAAAGCATGCTACTGTTTCTGCAACAGAATTACCTCTGATATTTATTTATTTATTGAGCGGGGGTGGGGGTGGGGGTCCTGTACGTAACCAAAACTGTGCTGTTTGGATCCATGCAGTTTAAGGGAGACATGCATTTTTAATAACTGGGGTTGGAGGGGAGGGACCTCTCCGAGAAAGACAGAATGGTTAGATACATCAATGCCAAGTTCACCAGCCTGAGTAACATTCGGGAAGGTAGACAATCAGAAAACCATTTTATAGGAAAACGGTCCATATTCACACATTATTGGAATAGCAAATCCAACATGAAATTAGCCTGTGTATGTTTCTGAGCTAATATGACAGATCTGACACATTAGAAAAGAAAGCAAGCAAAATACATTAGGACTATCTCATTCATGGGATCAGTATTGACTGATGCACTTACTTAATGGTCTGAAAATATTAAAAATATTGAAAGAAAAAAAAATCCAGAAAAAAAACTATTTTGCATGTATTACCATAACCAACCACTAGAGGGATAGCACAGAGACTGTGCTATCAATACTTGCTAGCAGAGATGGGCAGGAATTAAAAAATGAATCAACAAATTTGTTCAAAAATTTGTCAATTCGCGTTCGTAAAAATCAATGACCCTGATGAATATGAATCAACAAATTTGTTGATTTGTTTGGCTATAAAATGGCCCACAAGATACCTAGAGACTTCCTTCCAAGATGCCCCCCCAAGCTTTTTAGCATAAGAAATTGATAAGCTAAGGTAAAGAGGTCTGTTGTTGTCTTTGTTAGGGGGTTTGGTTCACCTTTATAGCGTAGCCCCTAGCGTGTATATTTTGGCTCCAATAAAATGGCATGGCACCACGTTGGCCTCCCTTTCTTGGTCTTCCACCAGGAACTTCCCCACTTGAGCTAAGCAACAACAGCTCCCATCATCCCTGGGCCATGTTGGCTTGGATATGCTTGACATCAGCTTTGAAACTTGTAGAATCTGGTATTAGCATCCCATTGCTGTTACTAATCAGTTATGTTCAACTGCTTCAGAGGAAAGTGACAAAACTGAGCAGAGTAAGGGTTTCCAGATCAGCTACAAGGCAGCTCAAGTAGGCCAAACAGAGATGGGCATGAACCTCAATTTGTAGGTCTGTATCAGTTTGTATGCACGGCACTACAGGTGCTGAGCATTTCCTTGCCTTGCCTCTGCGGCCAGATCTCCCACTCACCAGCCACTGCACGCTCAGACAAAGGAGGCAGGACATACGAACCCATGCTTCTGCGAAGGTCTGGTCAAACATCTGAAGAGGAGGAGAGGAGCAAAAGCAAAAAGCAAAGCGTGCTGCTTATATACCACCCCATAGTTCTTCAAGCACTCTCTGGGTGGTTTACAAGTTAATGATGCAGGCTACACATTGCACACCACCACCACCCCCGGTGAGCTGGGTACTTGTTTTACCGACCTCAGAAGGACAGAAGGCTGAGTCAACCTTGAGCCGGCTACCTGGGATTGAATCACTTGTCCTCATGAACACAGTTTTGGCTGCAGGACAGCCGTTTAACCACTATGCCACAAGTCACCCACTGGCGGGTGAGTAAGCCAGGGAAGCAAATTTCATGCCCATCTTTAAGGCCAACATTAATCTCATGTTGGTTCACGGACAGATACAAGCCATGAGGTATGTCCCATCATTTTGGACACCAGACCTGCTGAAATCTGAAAGGGAAAAACATCAACTCCGGTTACTATTTTGCACCATTTCCTGCACCAAAAGATGGAAGCAGCAGAACAGACAGAGACAGACAGACAGCCAGCCAAAAAAACCTATGGAAATTCCAAACGCTAAGCCCCTGAGGAGGATTCACACTCTCTTATGCATTTGCGGGTGGAAGAGGGTGTGAGGAAACGGAGTGTGGCTTAAACAATTACAATCAAACTTTTATTTTATTTTATACATGTCAATTAGATTCCGGAAGCCCACTTCACCCCAGCTAGATTGGAGACTCTCCACTGGAGGCAGGGCACCTTTGGAAGTGCCTTTTGTCATTTTAAACAATTGCTTCCAATTATCCAAAAGCTTTTTGATGCAATTTTATCCCCCCCCCTTTGGTCTCTTCATCCTTTCATCAAAGGCTCACTTCAGGAGGAAAACAATCGTATGGATTGACCTTTTTCTCCCCTTTTGTTTTGTTTTTAGTCTTACCCGATGCTTCAAGAAGGACTTTCATCCCTTCATCCTTTCATTTCTTCAACAACACAGGGATTTATGGCCGGAGGGGGGGAGTGTGCTAAACGAAGTGGGGGTAAAACGTGCATATTTTGGTAGAGAAGAAGATATATGGATAAATGTACAGTAAGTCCTGCATATCGGCAAGGAATGGACAAGGTGGGGAATATTTATTTATTTATTTATTTATTTATTTATTTATTTATTTATTTATTTATTTATTTATTTATTTATTTATTTAAACTCCCCACCTATCTCCTTCAAAGGACCCAAGGTGGCTTATATCATGGAAAGACAATGTTAGAGCTAAAAGCAAACAAATCGCAAATACTGAAATGAATTAAATGAATGCCACCCTAAAACGGTAAATGTCCGCAACAGCAAAAGCACATTCAAAGCAGCAAGACACAACGATCCCACTCAGGCAGGCAGTCATCCAGGGAAAGCGTGCCTGAAGAGAAAGGTCTTCAACTGCTTGTGGAAAGACAGCCAAGATGGGGCCAGCCTGGCCTCCAGTGGGAGGGAGTTCCAAGGTCTGAATGCAGCAACAGACAAGGGCCACTCCTGGGTCCCCATCAGAGGCCCCGTGAAGGTGGTGAGAGGACAGGTGGTTTTGTCCTTGTACAGAACTTCTTCAATGGTCTCCAGCCTTGAGTCACCCAGGTGTTCTTGGACTGAAACTCCCAGAAGTGTTCACTGCTGGCCAAGATTTCTGAGAGTTATAGTCCAAGAACATCTGGATATCTAAGGTTCAGGACCCGTGTAAGAGGTTCTCCAAAGGAAACATTGGCATAGTCACGCCAAGTGATTCACCGTTAAAAAGCCACAAGCAGGAGGGTATTTTGCAGTGGTTGGAGATATTTTGCTGCCTGAGCTAAAAGGCAAGATGGCATCTGCCACCCATTCCATGCAGGAAAGTTGAATGTGGCTGCAACAGTGGCAAAATCCCCAAAGTTACATTCTCCAACTCTCAGTGTCCTCTGGCTGGATGTCCGTGGCAGCTGTAGTCGAAAAAATGTAACCTATCCAAGCTCTGACCAATGATGGATAGCATCCTCCATTATATGTGAAGACCGTGCAGTCTGCCCGGTGTAAACAGTTCTGCCATACAATCCCTGAACATGCTTGTCCATGCATCCGTTGCCTAAGCTAACTGCCCCATATTGCCCACTGGTAGGGCCAGCTGGGAATGGAAGCCTTAATCGTACAGTGTCGCCAGTCTGGAGACCGTCTTCTTGCCCATCGCTTCCTGTCTCAAATACTAGAATAACAGAATTGTAGAATAACGGAGTTGGAAGGGGGCCTATAAAGCCATCAGGTCCAGCTCTCTGCTCAAGGCAGGAATCTAAATCGAAGCAAGTCTGACAGATGACGGTCCCTTTTTCTCTTCGATACTGACAGCAGTGGAGCGCTCACCACCTCCCGAGGTCATTGATTCCTTAGTTGTACCACTCTAACAGTTAAGAAGATTTTCCTGATGTGTATTCAGCCTGAATCTGGCATCCTGTAATTTGAGCCCATTATAATATGTCATGCACTCTGGGACGATTAAGGACAGATCCTGCCTCTCCTCTATATGACTACCTTTCAAGGATTTGAAAATTGCTATCCTATCTCCCCTCAGTGTTCTTTTCTCAAGGGTAAACATACCCAGTTCTTTCAATCTTTCCTCACAGGGCTTGGTTTCCAGTTCCCTGATCGTCCTCGTTGCCCTCTGATCTTGCTCCAGTTTGTTGCCATCCTTCTTAAAGTGCGGTGTCCAGAACTGTTGGCACCGGACATGCAAACACCAAACCACATTATTTAGAAGAGCCCTATTAACTTGTGCCTTAGCAGTAATGACCTTGGGGCAGGAAAGATAATATATTAGGCTGTGAAACCTCGCTAAGTTTAGCCCAGAACACTTTTGCTGTAAAGGCAAATGAAATCTTTTTCGGAGAAGGAGAAATTGAACCACTCGGCCACTAGATGGCAGTGAATGCTCAGGGATCCCACCAAGAACTTGGACCAAAGGCACAAATTTCTCTCTCCCCCCCCCTCTCTTTTTTCATTCTCTCTCTGCCCAACAACAGCAGCAGTGACACCCATTTGTGCTTCGGGTCTCTCTTTATGGAGAGGACATTTAGGAAGAGATGGGGATGACTTGGGGACACTCCTTCGCGCCAGTTTCTATACATAAGAAGGTCTAGGGAAGAGATAATTTACTGACTCTACAGGCTTGGAAAACTTCAAAAGAAACCTGTACAGCAGCCCATTGTTGAGAGCCACTTTCACACATTACATGACAACCAATGTGGAGTTGAGAACGAGATACTTAGTCGCTATGGAGCTTTCGCCAGTCCCATGTCCCAGTGCAGAGTACCTGGAAAGACAGGTTTGGCTCCATTCACCCATCTCATTTCTTAGGGACATATTTAATTCATTCAGGGTGTGTGTGGAATAAACATAATGAAAGGCAGTGAATGAATGGGTCATTTATATCTCCATACTGCCAATAAGCAGCAGCAAGAGTGGGGCAGAAGGTGAAATGAGGAGGGTTCAGAAACTACCTACTTCATGTAGGAGAAGCTTAAATTGTTTATTGTGTTTTGATGTCTAAGAATCTATATCTCTCAGTATTCTCCAGGGATGGTGACTCGATTTGCAGGACTTGCTGTAGAAGTGGACTTAAGCCGTACCGGCGACTCAACTCAAGACTTGGACTTGAGTTGTAACTTGGACCCATTTTTCAAGTTGTGTTTTCAAGTCTCTATTCTTTTTAACAAAGGACACAGTAAACCCGGAAGAAGCTTTGCGTCACTCACCAGAAGATGAAGGAGAGGCAGGCAAATGGCGGCACGTGGCAGCAGAGAAGATGGGAAGGCAGGGTTTTCGAGAGGGTGGGGGTGGAGGGGGCGAGGAAAGGCAAGGCAGATAGGGCCAAAAGTGAGCAGTTCACAAGCCTTCCCAGCCCCACAGAACCCTCCCTCCCTCCCTTTTTCTAGGAAAAAAAGAGCTTGTTCATAATAGGGACTCAGACTTGGGACTTGGGACTAAAGACTCAGGCTTAGACTTGGGACTTGTAGCCAAAGACATGTCAACATCCCCGTTACTCTCTTATCCTGTAAACATTGAAGAAGCTCCCAGTTAAAAAAAGTAACAAGTGTATCCAGAATAAACTGCTAGAGAGCTCAGTGGTTTAGGTCTCTGACTGCAGAGGCAGAGGTTGAGAGTTTGATTCCCCACAATGTGCCCCCTTGAGAGGGGCTGGACTCAGTCACCCATAGGGTCCCTTCCAGCTCTGCAGTTTGAAGATGATGATAATGACAATGATATATGAACATACGTACAGATCTCAAAAGGCAACTGCAACTAAAAGAGTTCAGCTGATGAAAAAATAGTAAGGTCTCTGGGAGCTTTGGTTAGTATGTGTCATCCTCATATGCAAAAAGGAGGCATCGCTGCATTTTTTTTTTCTTAGCTCGTGAAAGTAGGTGGGAAAATTTAATGCCACTCTTGGTAAAGTTTGCACATTGGTAACAAAGATACTTGTACAAAAGTGCTAAAATTTGTGCAAAACTATCTCTCATTTTTGCGCTAAAATGGTTTCTTCTTCTTCTTTTGCATGGACATCATAATGAATTCTGGGCCCATCAACATGAACAATAAGACCTCTCTTAATTACCAGTACACCATGAGATCTGATTTCCTGACTTCTTAAAATCTCGCTTAACCTAGAGAATTGTTGCGGCTATGAGCCATCAAGTCATCTCTGACTGATCCTGGCCCTACGAATTAGTGACCTCCAAATGGTCCTGTGATTAATTCAAGGCTCAAGACACCTTGTGTGTGGTCTTCCTTTTTTCCTGCTGCTTTCAACTTTTCCTAGCATTATTGTCTTTTCCAGCGAGTCCTGTGTTTTCATGATGTGCCCCAATTATGATAGCCCCCCTGTTGCCATTTTTACTTCAGGGCTCATTTGATCTCCTAGATGGAGAATGGAAAGCACCCCAGAGGGAGACCACAGTTGCGATACAAGGATATCTGCAAGCGGGATCTGAAGGCCTTAGGAATAGACCTCAACAGATGGGAAACCTTGACCTCTGAGCGTTCAGCCTGGAGGCAGGCGGTGCATCACGGCCTCTCCCAATTTGAAGAGACCCTCGTCCAGCAGGCTGAGGCGAAGAGGCAGTTACGAAAGCAGCAAAACCAGGGAGCTAGACGAGGGACAGATTGGATTTGGCCTCAGTGTGGAAGGGATTGTTGACACTCTCGAATTGGACTTCTCAGCCCCACTAGACGCTGTTCTAAGTCCTCTATTCAGAGCACATGACCATCGTCTCTCGAGACTGAAGGAGGCCTACTACTTCATTTGATCTAAGCCCTAAATATTTGTATTTATGCCTGTGGTATCCACACGACTCTCTTTCAGCACTGTGTTTCAAACAAGCTAATTTGATTTCCTGTCAGTTTTCTTCACCAATTCACTTTCACACCCTAATCATCATCATCATCATGTGCAATCAAGTCCATTCTAACTTGTGGTGACTCTTTTAGGGATTCCCAGTATAAAATACTCAGAAGTGATTTACTCTTCCCTTCTTCTGAGGGAATGGGACTGTGCAGCTTGCCCAAGGCCCCAGAGAAGCTGGTTCTTTTGCGATATAAAGTAGGGAATCAAAGTCCCAACCTCTGGCTCTTCAGCCAGATACCCAACTCACAGAGATATCCAGCTGGCTTTCCCATCATAGAGAATGCATAATAACAATTTTTAGGGCTTTGCAATGATCCCCTTGCATTTATTTGTGGGCTAGTACATGGTCAAAGTTGTTTGCTCTTCTTCCAGTTTGATATGGGCCCAGATTCAAATCGATGTGTACATTTTTAAAGTGAATTTATTGCTTTGTGTTTCATAAGCAAACCACCTTTAAATGAGGGATGGGGTAGCACCCTGGTGTATAGGAAATTTATAGACTTGCTAGACCCTGAAGAAGGAAGTAAAGTCACCAAATGTCCAGCTGTTGGCTTCAGGTGAATGTCTTGTAGGGGCATTTGAAATGTGCTTATAAAATAATAAATAAGAGCTGCCTGAAGTGATTTTTCCCCCATCCACTTCAAACTGGACCTCATAAATATTAGTCGGCATCTGATTGGCCCACATAGTAATTTGTCTGAATCCAGTGCCCAGTCTTGTTAATGTCAGAATCAGAGTTTGTATGTTTTGTTGCAGATTTTCATTTCTTCGATTCCATTCGCCGTTCCCTCTGCCTCATCTCTTGCAATGCACACATTACCTGTGATAAAAAACACTTGGAGCAACGAGAGCTCAATGTGATGGAGCTCAATGTGATGATGCATGTGGCTGCATGGATGTCTGGTGGAACATTCTGCCCAGCCACATCCTTGAAGTCCCATACGTAAAAGGGTATCGGTGGTATAAAGCCATGTTAGAATTGTGTCTTTTATGGCCTTGCTTGATCAATGCTCACATACATAAATAACAAACCGAGGAAGAGAAATAAGAAGAAATGGACTCTAGGGTTTCATGTTCAGCGCACTCTTTATATTATAAAATAATGGCGTTGGAAGGGGCCTATAAGCCTGTCATGTCCAACCCTTTGCTCAATGCAGGAATCTAAATCAAAGCAGCTTTGACAGATAGTTGTTCAATTTTCTCTTGAATGCCTCCAACATTGGAGAGCTCACCACCTCCCAAGACTGTTGGTTCCATTGCCATACTGCTCTAACAGTTACGTTTTTTCCCGATATTCACCTAAATCTTGTTCTTTATAGCTTGACCCCACTACTACATATCTTGTATTCTGGGATGATCATGATCAAACCCTGCCCCTCCTCTATAGGACTACTTTCCAAGTATTTCAAAAGTGCTATCCTATCACCCCTCAGTCTTCTTTTCTCAAGGCTAAACATGACCAATTCTTTCATTTTTTCCCTCATACCGTTGGGCTTGCTTTCCAGTCCCCTGATCATCCTTGGAAGTTAAAACATGTGGGGCATTGTAGGCTCCCTGTTACATCAGACTCAAAAACCCAAGGATCAGTCAGAACCAGTTCTATTAGGGCCATGTGGTTGCCCTGGAGAAACAACTTGGGATCGCGAAATTATGTTAGACTATAACTACCAGCTTGCAAAGGATTGGCTGTGCTTGCTGAGGGATTCTGAGAGTTGCAGACCAATAGCATCTGGAGACCTGCAACTTGCCCAGCTGTAATAGAAGCTGGTAGATATGGGCATGAACCACCAGTTTCGTGATTTGTGCTGATTCGTTCATTGCCCGAACAGGTATCTGGCACGTCAAAACTCCACCTTCTCTGGTGGGTGCCACTTGTAGGCAGTGGCATGGCTTCCCTGTTGTGCCTCCTCCAGGCAATGCCTCTGAGTGGGTGCCTGCTGAGGAGGTGGGGCTTTGAAGCACCAAACACTGGTTCGGGGGAGAAACGAACTGGAACAAACCACCGAAACAGCGTTTGTGTCCATCTCTAGATGGAGGTATGGGATTGGCTATCTTAAATCACCTGACTCTAAAAAAATGCAATGCTTGTTCTGTAAGGATTCCCACTGAAGCCTTCTGGTTTGTCATATGTAGAACTTTAAAAAGGATTTCATGCTGACTGGGAGTTGCGAATTTTTGTTGTTGTTGTTATGTGCCATTACATTCCTGCTAATTTATGACAACCCCATGAATGAATGACCTGCAGAACATCCTATCATTAACAACCCTGTTCAGCCTTTCGCAAACTCAAGTCTGTGTCTTCCTTTATGGAATCAATTCATTTCATATTTGGTCTTCCTCTTTTCCCACTGCTTTCACCTTTCCATAGTATTAATCTATTTTCCAGACAGTCTTGTCTTCTCCTGAGGTGACCAACGTGCACAGGCATTGGTTTCACCCTTCCCCCTGCAAAATTCACCTTTTCAAGGCCTGCTTGTATAAACAAGAGCACTTTGTCCCCTCCCCCCCTTCCATTATTTCTGCGGGTTTTGTCCAACACCAACAATGGCTTCAGACGAATGAATCCAACATGTGTTGAGAAGCTCAGCTGGCTGTTTCTTGCTTGGCTTTCCCAGCATCCTCAGCCCTCCAGGGCAGACTTCGTCATCTTCTTAAGACAGCAGATATTCTCCCCTGAGGGCTCCATGGGCTAATTTTGTTGCTGTGTACGATTTCCTCCTGTAGAGATGGAAGGGAAACATCAACAGCTTTGGAGACGCTGACACAGCCTCTCAGCCGAAGTACTTATCACCCAGGGTGGCATGAGACAATTATGACAGGGAGCCTCGTGGCAAGGCAAGACAATTGATAACACAACAGCCTCACTGGTATAGCTTGTGGGTGTGCACATGTCTCTTGTCTCACTTGCATATTTACCACCCACCATGTAACAGGTCCTGTTCACCAGTGATTGCTTCAAATATGTAGGAGACAGGAAACAGAGAATCAAAAGGTTAACGGTTAGTTAAATACACATGAATTTTCAATGAGAAAGAAATTGGGCTTGCTGCTGTTTAGTCGTTAAGTCATGTCTGACTCTTCATGACCCCATGGACCAGAGCACGCCAGGCCCTCTTGTCTTCCACTCACTCCTGGAGTTTGATCAAAGTCATGCTGGTTACTTTGATGACACAGCCCATCCATCTCATCTTCTGTCGTCCCCTTCTCCTCTTGCCTTCACACTTTCCCAACATCCAGGTCTTTTCCAGTGAGTCTTCTCTTCTCATGAGATGGCCAAAGTATTGGAGCCTCAGCTTCAGGATCTGTCCTTCCAGTGAGCATTCAGGGTTGATTTCCTTCAGAATGGACAGGTTTCTTCTCCTTGCAGTCCAGGGGACTTGCAAGATGACAAGAGGACGAGATGGATGGACAGTGTCACCGAAGCAACCAACGTGAATTTGATCCAACTCTGGAAGGCAGTGTAAGACAGGAGGGCCTGGTGCGCTCTGGTCCATGGGGTCACAAAGAGTCAGATATGACTAAACAAGTAAACAACAAAAGCTCACCCCTTTTCTCATTAACTGGCACCTAACAAAAGCATGCGGCCTTGGTCTGAATAACTCACTCAGACATTAAGAGAAGAATGATTTTTTTTTTTAAAAAAATCTTTATACCTGTGAACAGATCAAACAGCAAACTGACAAACATGGCTGCTTTCAACAACATATTTCAACAGAGGGGAAGAACTCGGAGCGGAGAAGTGGGACTCTCTTTGAATTCAGAAGCAGGGATGGAACAATTGGGTAGTGCTGGATAGACCGAGTGTCTCCCCAAACCAGAAAAGTCATTCCCCGCCACATCTACTACAAGCAGTGTGTGAGGTTGTAAAAACTCCAGCCACAGGAAGGGACACAAACTGCTTAAGTCTGCTCCTTTCCTCTCTTGTCACTGTGATCTTCCAATGCATTGACTTGAGAAATTTACAGATTGATTCCAATGCAGGGCACAGACCAACCTGGACAGGACGCAAATGTCTGTGGATTGATCGTGGGGTACCTTTGGAAGCCTTGAGGTCGTCTAGAGATCAGCTATGGAAGTGAGGAGGTCCGTGCGTGAATGTACAGGGCTCCTGTTAATATCTTTCTGTTAACTTCTCCACTTCCCCTTCCAACATTTGGGGAGATTTGGGAGAGCAGATCTATGAACGTGATTAAAATGTGATTATTAAAAAGATAGTACACTCTCTGATTCCTGCGCTCCAGATTGCCACAATGCGGAGCAAAGAAGGGACAGCAATCAACCGAACAGATCAGAAAACATAGGAAGAACGCTGGCACCAACTGAGAAAATTGTCTTGCAGCAGCATCAGTCAACCCAAGTGCATCAAGTAATTTTCCCTGACCCCCAAAGAAAGTTTGTAGCATAAGAATTGGGAAAAAATTCATTTTGTTTTTACGCATCATCAAGGTGTATCCAACAAAAGTGACCCAAGGATGATGTCCCAGGTATGTGAGATGTTTAAGGAATTGTTTTACTATTGCCAACTCTACCCTCCGCGAGTTTCCATGGCTGAGTGGGGGAATTGAACTCATATCTCCTGCGTTCTAGTTCATCATGCTATCCACAATATACCACACTGGCTCTCAAATGAAGGTTTCCTTTTTTGACTTGCAAAATGCTACAGCCCAGCAGATGCATTTACTTGGCAGGAATTGATGCACCCATTAAATTTGGTCAATGTCAAGGGGGAGGCCTACTCTTTCAGAGAATTTGCCAACATTGTCTGATTTTTCCCTATTCAAGATGGAGGAAACATAAGGTTTCCAAAAATTCATGTTCTGTAATTTAGTGAAATTGGTAGATTTCCCTATCACTAGTTACATTTCCATGTTTATTGGTCTGAGTGGGCAGTTGCCTTTGCTGTCACTGCCTTTCTTTCACTTGTACACGAGAAGACCCTGGGAATAAACTTTTTTCCTTCACACAGACACCCTCTGCACTTGGCTTCAGAGGACAAAGAGCGGAGGTCACCTGGTATGTCATTGGTGCTCAGCCTCCACTGTAGTGGTTCCCAGCCTTGAGTCCCTAGATGTTGTTGGACTACAACTCCCAGAAATCCTGGCCAGCACAATTATTGGTGAAGGCTTCTGGGAGTTGTAGTCCAACAACATCTGAGGGTGGGGCATGTTGGGAACCACTGATCAGTTGTAGGCATTCAAAGGGGAATTCTATCACCCAGCAGGAGAAAGGGACAGAAAAGCTGCTAAGTTAGGATTTTTGTTGTTTAGTCATTAAGGTGTGTCCGACTCTTCATGACCCCATGGACTAGAGCATGCCAGGCCCTCCTGTCTTCGACTGCCTCCCGGAGTTGGGTCAAATTCATGTTGGTAGCTTCGATGACCCTGCCGAACCGTCTTGTCCTCTGCCATCCCCTTCTCCTCTTTCCTTCCCACTTTCCCAACATCAGGGTCTTTTCCAGGGAGTCTTCTCTTCTCATGAGATGGCCAAAGTATTGGAGCCTCAGCATCAGGATCTGTCCTTCCAGGGAGCACTCAGGGTTGATGTCCTTCAAAATGGATAGGTTTGTTCTCTTTGCAGTCTAGGGGACTCTCAAGAGTCTCCTCCTGCACCACAGTTAGGATTACAATACCCCTAACACTCCAATTGGTATGGCTACAAGAGGTTCTGTGGTAGCAGTGTTTTAAATAGTAACCATTCCAACTTTTGGGAGGTCCTTTAAATCAGTGGTCCCTTCTTAAACTTCATCTCCCAGAAATCCTGGCTAGCAGAGGTGGTGGTGAAGGCTTCTGGGAGTGGTAGTCCAAGAAGTGGTAGTCCAACCTTGGGAGACCCAAGGTTGTGGGCCACTGCTTGAGATAGCTTGGATTCTTACTATTTAAGGCTTTAAAGGTCAACATCAACACTCCCAAGAGTGGTGTGTTTTTTGCACTTTAACTCTAATGTGTGCATTTATTTACATATTTTATCTGAGAAATTTCTTCATGCTTTGCACCTGATTTAAAACATCCCCCCTCCCGACTGGCTAAGGCACATTTTTGCATACTTCTTTAATTCCATGCATTTTAGCTCTTTATATTTAAAAGGTGTGCATAGGGACGTGGTGGAGCTGCGGGCTAAACTGCAGAAGTCTGTGCTGCAAGGTCAGAAGACCTGCAGTCGTAAGATCGAATCCACGCAACGGAGTGAGCGCCCGTCGCTTGTCCCAACTCCCGCCAACCTAGCAGTTCGAAAGCATGCAAATGCAAGTAGATTAATAGGGACCACCTCGGTGGGAAGGTAACAGCGTTCCGTGTCTAAGTCGCACTGGCCATGTGACCACGGAAGATTGTCTTTGGACAAAAATGCTGGCTCTATGGCTTGGAAACGGGGATGAGCACCGCCCCGTAGAGTCGAACACGACTGGACAAAAATTGTCAAGGGGAACCTTTACCTTTACCTTTATAGCTTTGTGTGGTGTCTAGAGATGGGCACAAACCGGTTCATTCCGGATTGTAAAGGTGGCAACCCAGCCTCCTCTCTCCCACCTCTTCAGCCGATCAGCCACTCACCAGGCCCTGCTTGCATGTTTTTTTCCCCATCTCCTTGGCTTTATTCCTTTTTAAGGAGAAAGGCAGGATAGAAATATTTGAAATGAAATAATAAATAAATAATCTCCCAGTCACGAGCAAGAGCTCTGTCCTTGGTCTGAGTGAGAGAACAGCCAAGAGGGCAGGGGTGTGAAGCTTGAGCTATTGTCGGGACTGGAAGATGAATCAAGGAGGTGGGAAAAACCAGCAAGCTGGGCCGGGTGAGTGGTTGTTTTAGCCAGAGGAGTCGGGAGAGGGGAGTAACGCCACTTGTGCCACTGCCTTTATGAACTGGGATGAAGCAGATCATGCCCATCCCTAGTGGTTTCTTTCTCAGATGACCCATGCAAGCCCAGAAAATAATTGGATTTTATAGGTGCAGTCACACAATGCAGCACTGGGAAAATGGCATTTTTGAGGAAACTGCCCAATCCAACAAAATTCTCCTTGTGTCCGTCCCTCAGGCCATGTCTGAAAAGACATAAGGTGAAGGTAAAGGTTCCCCTTGACAATTTTTTGTCCAGTCGCGTTCAACTCTAGGGGGCGGTGCTCATCCCCGTTTCCAAGCCATAGAGACAGCGTTTTGTCTGAAGACAATCTTCCGTGGTCACGTGGCCAGTGCAACTTAGACACGGGACGCTGTTTACCTTCCCACCGAGATGGTACCTATTTGTCTACTCGCATTTGCATGCTTTTGAACTGCTAGGTTGGCGGGAGCTGGGACAAGTGATGGGCGCTCACTCCGTCGTGTGGATTCGATCTTACGACTGCTTGGTCTTCTGACCCTGCAGCACAGGCTTCTGTGGTTTAGCCCACAGTGCCACCACATCCCTGAGTAACCCAAGGTTAAGAAAAGACATAGGGCAAGTCAAATGCAGACACATGAGACATCGTTCCACGGATGGAAGCTCAACAGGCTTGGTCTGTATGCCTTCCAAAGGGAGGATAAGCTTGGGAATGAAGAACTTTGATTCCCTACTGAGTTCTTGAGAGGGTGCTATGGCTGATCAACCAAGACAGGTGCTGTCTTACCTCCAAATTCAAGGGGCATGCCCTCTGCCCTGGTCATGAGTTACCCTTAACATGAGGCATCATGAACACATAGTCTACATAAAGGGAAACAGACACCTTAGCCAAGACTAAGTTAAAGGTGGACCAATAATGACAATCATGTCCTGTCAAATCAGAGTCATGGTTACCCTTTTCCAGGGAGAGAATACTCAGACCTTACTTACTATTTCCTTCTTCTGAGGTTGCCCTGGGATTGCCCTGGGATTGTACAGCTTCCCCATGGCCACACAATTTGGTTCTTTTGGGATGCACAATGTGGATACCAGCACCCAGTAAAGTAGTAGTAGTAGTAGTAGTAGTAGTAGTAGTAGTAATAAATAAATAAATAAATAAATAAATAAATAAATAAATAAATAAATAAATAAATAAATAAATAAATAAAAGTAACCTCTAAGTTACCTAGCCCAGCTGGTGGTGAAGGCTTCTGAGAGTTGCAGTACAAAAACACCTGAGTAACCCAAGGTTAAGAACCACTTCTCTAGACTCACAAAGAGAGTATGGCTCTATAAGAAGCTGACAGCTCATACCAAGATCCAGGTTTATATAGCCTGTGTCCTGAGCACACTCCTGTTCTGCAGTGAGTCCTGGACCCTTTGTGCACAGCAGGAGAGGAAGCTGAACACGTTCCATATGCATTGTCTCCGACACATTTTTGGTATCACCTGGCAGGACAAAGTTCCAAATGGAGTAGTCGTGGAACGAGCGGGAATTGTTAGCATGCATACATTACTGAAACAGCAATTTTTATGTTGGCTCAGGAACGTCGTGAGAATGGCTGATGGTTGGATTCTAAAAGATCTCCTGTATGGAGAATTAGTGCAGGGAAATCGCCCCAGAGGGAGACCACAGCTGCGATACAAGGAGATCTGCAAGCGGGATCTGAAGGCCTTAGGAATGGACCTCAACAGATGGGAAACCTTGACATGTGAGTGTTCAGCCTGGAGGCAGGCGGTGCAGCGTGGCCTCTCCCAATTTGAAAAGACCCTTGTCCAGCAGGCCGAGGCAAAGAGGCAGTCACGAAAGCAGCAAACTCAGGGAGCTGGACAGGGGACAGATTGGATTTGTCTTCTGTGTGAAAGGGATTGTCACTCTCGAATTGGCTTTCTCAGCCACACTAGACACTGTTCCAAGTCCTCCATACAGACCATGTTCCCATCATCTCTCGAGACTGAAGGATGCTTACTACCTATCCCACTGGTTGACAAGATCTCTATAATTAATGCCACCCTAACCGAGAGTCTGCAGACATGGATCTCAAAGACAGAAGCATGTGAAAATCCCCTGGGACCCAGTTAGGTGATCCTTTTTCTTTAGTGGTTTTGGCTTTTGTGTTGCTGGTTTCGCTGCCCTGCCAATCAAGGTTGTTCCGTCAATCAAGATCATCATTCCACTGTCTTTTACTCACCAAACCAGAGAGAGAGAGGGAGAGAGAGGGAGAGAGGGAGAAGGCAATACTGCATAGCTGACTAATGGGCTTTAATAGGCAAAACAAACAGTTAAATAAAAGATGCACGCCGCTTGCTGAAACTTAAGGAATGCATATTCAACGTGTTGCATTATTAAATACAGCAGCAAGCATATGGGTGCCTGCAATTAATGTATATAAATAGCTGATAAAATTGCTCAGTATTAGGAAGCTAGCGGCAAAAATGACCTCATATGTCAAGCAGACAAGCAGGCAGCTAGGGTTTTCTTTGTACACCTTACAGATGATAAATTAGTTTTATGGTCTTCCCGGGGCCCTTATCACATTACAGCACCAAGCGTTTGATAAAAGGGGGAAAAATATGCCTCAGCTGAAAATCGAAGTGAAATTTGGAGTCCCTCATGGATGTTGGTTTCTTTCTTTCTCTCTTTATGTAAAGAATTTTAAACAACTTTCTTTAGGGAAAAAAATATCCATATGCTATAAACAGAAATGAGTATCTCCTATTGCCCTGCTCTCAATCATTCTCCTCCAACTACTTCCTTTTCTTTTCTTCCTCCTTATTTTTGCCTCCTTTCCCCCTTTTATAATCCTCGTGTACCAGGATGAAGTATTTTTTTACTCCCCAGAGTCACATTTTATTGCCGAATACAAATGGAACAAGATCGACTCATGAGGCGTTGTGCAAAGTTGTCACCGGACGTCGTAAGAGGTGTTCCCCAAGTTTCCGCTGCATGTCACAAATGCTGACATCTCGCCACCAGAAAAGCATCCAGGACAAACATCTTCCCAACAAACCCATCGCATTTTACCACTGGGGCACTTTTCTTGTCACCTGTGTTGATTTTTCTGCGTGATGGTGCTGTGAAACAGATGCGTCATACTCTAGTTGTTGAGATGCAAGCCCCGAGGAGGTGCAAGATATGGGCATGAAACTCTAACCTCAACCTTAAAGTCAATCATTCCATAGAAGCATAGAATAATTGAGTTGGAAGGAGACTATAAGGCCATTGAGCCCAACCCCATTCCCCAATGCAGGGATCCAAATCAAAGCAGATTTGACAGATGATCGTCCATTTCTTTCTTGAAGGCCTCCAGTGTTAGAGCACTCACCACCTCCCTCTGAGGTAAATGGTTCCATTGTCATACTGCTCTAACAGTTAAGAGATTTTTCCTTATATTCAGCCAAAATCTGGCATCCTGTAGCTTGATCCCACTATTACATGTCCTGCACTCTGGGATGATTGAAAAATAGATCCTGCCTGTCTTCTGTATGGCTACCTCTCAAGTGTTTGACGAGTGCTATCCTGTCTCTCCTCAGTCTTCTTTTCTTGAGGCTAAACATGCCCAGTTCTTTCAGTCTTTCCTCCTAGGGCCTGGTTTCCAGTCCGCTGATGACCCTTCTTGCCCTTCTCTGAACTTGTTCCAGTTTCATAGAATCATAGGGAAGTGAAGTTGGAAGGGGACCTACAAGGCCATCAAGTCCAACCCCCCTACTTAGTTAAAGCATATCTGCCAGGTGATTAACTAAGTTTTCTTTGAATGCCTCCAGTGTTGGAGCCCTCACCAGCTCTCAGTTTGTCAGCATCCTTCTTAAAATGTGATGTCCAGAACTCGACACCGCCCCCCTAGATGAGGCCTAACCAGTGCTGGATAAAGGGGAATTTGTACCTCATGAGATTTGGAGACTATACTTCTGTTAATGCATCCCATAAATTGTGTTTGCCTTTTCTGCAGCTATACCACACCGTAGCTTGCTCGTAGCATTAAGCCCCCATACATTAGAACTAAGATTGTGTGGAAGCTCTTCATTGTTTTCTGTATCGAAATAATGGAGTTACAGATTGATGATGTCTGAGCCTGTACATTCTAGAAGATCTTCTCCCTCACTCTGGCTCTGGGGGCACTACTTTGTTGGTACAAATGCTGGATCTCCAATTAAAAGGGGGGAAAAACCCTACCAATGGGGACAGGGAAGATGGACCTAGGGTCCTGTGCAACTTAATTGTGTTACCTATCCACTCAAGGCCCATCCAACAATTATCTTTACACACACACACATCACATCCTAATACAGTGGGGTCTTGACTTAAGAACGGCTCAAGTTAAGAACATTTTGACTTACGAACCACTCTCATAGGAAAATATTGACTTGACTTACATACTTAGAGTTGAGTTAAGAACTGAAAAAAACCCACGTGGGAGGCAGGGAAAGTGCAAAAAGTGAACGTTCAGTTAACTGTTGGCCAGTGAAAAGGGTGCCTGTCTGCTTCCTCACTCCTCCCAGCGTTTAGAGAGTGGATTGGGAGACAGTCTTCGGACTGCCTGGTACTGTACTGCCTGGACTGTATTTTCCCTGCCTTCCCTGAACCTTTCTTGACCTAAGGAAAAAAGAAACAAAATATCCCCCTCTAGTGGTCGAAGGCAGAATAGCAGCTTCCCATTAGTTTCTATGGACGGAAAAGAGCAGATACGGATCAAATGGTTCTCAATGCATTCCTATGGGAAATGCAGATTTGACCTGAGAACTTTTTGACTTGAGAACCGCTTTCCAATACGGATTAAGTTCTCAAGTCAAGACCCCACTGTAATAAAGTAATAATGTTTCAATAAAGTTTAACAAACACAGATGACTGAAGGAACAAAGTAAAAGAATAGGCCAGAATGCAAAAAAAGACCATTTAAACTGCAATACATTGTTTTCTTTTCATCCTGCAATTCTTCAAAATGGCTGGTGGAGAAGCTGTAACGAGGTCTATATCCTGGGTATTGAACTGAATCTGAGCCGTCTCTAGCACCCCAGTGATGGGAATATCTAGAGGAGATCTTCGGCTTTGTTTGGGTTCAGTTGTCACTCACTTTCTCCTTTGGCACCAACAACTCAGTCTATTACTTCTGATTTCCTCTCACTTCAGTTCAAATCACTCACCATCTTTTTATCCCTACAAATATTGAACTATATATAAAGGATTTTTGGGGTGTCGCTGTAACACCGGTATTGAAAACAGCAGTTGTTTTCTGTGTCATGCAATCACCTCAAAATGGGGCAAATAGCCCAGATTTATTCTACTTTGTCAGAAACCAGAGCATCTGCCTCAGGAGGTCAACAATAACCCCCAAAATCTCAGGGCGGGTGGGTAAAAAACAACAACCCCGTAGCTGAGCCAGTGCATTTTGTTAAACATAATCATAGTGGTTGAAGGCTAAAGAACTTAATGGTAATAAAGTATTCCCTTTGCAAAATGCATGGTGGGCCATGAGAGCATTGCAGTTTTGAATTTCTAGTAAAATTCTTTTGCTATGTAGTAGAAATGCTTCATAGAAGAATAGCTTCAAGTTCTTCAGGTAGTCCACCTCTTTCTCTTTAACTGACATTTTAGGTCTCAGTAACTCACACTGAGACATATGCATGAGAAAGAATACAAAGGTTTCATTACTTACAGTTGTGAACAGATAAACAGCAAACGAACAGACATACTGACTGCTTCCAAACGACAAATAGAGGAAAGGAACACTTAGCAGGGAGGAGGGCTCTCTTTGAATAGAGAAGTGGGAGGGAATGGTTGGTTATTGCTGAATAGATTGACAGTCACCTCAACCCAAAAATGTCCCTCGCAGTCACACCTTACTAGGGGCAGCACCCAAGGATGTAAATACTCCGACAGAGATTACCCTATGAGAGAACTGTGGTGAGACAAGGGATAGGAACAGATTACAGGATCAAACCAAAAGCCCACCCACTCAAAAGTCAGCCTTCTTTGCTCTTTTGGCTAACATCATGTAACCTGAGAATTTGGCACGTCTGTAAAGGAAGAACATCTAGAACTGCGAAAACACTTCTCTGAACATCTGATGTTTGCTTGCTTGTTTACTTGCTTCTCGCTTATTCATTTTATGGATTTATTCTGCTTTTCAACAACTGTTCTCAAAACCAATAAAACAGCTCAAACCAATTAAAACTCAAATCCAAACAACATTGCAAATATCAAAACATAAATCACACACACAAAAAAAAACCCCGAGCAGAATCCACATGACTGAACTCCCAAAGGCACGGAAGAACAACACAGAGGAAACCTCTTGACAAAAATGACACAGTGAAAAAAGAAAAACAAGCAAACGGCTTGCAGAAGTGTGAAGCATTACTGGGGGAGAGATGCTGCTCCTCATGGGTCCCAGTCGGGCATCCAGCTGACTTCCGACTTGACATGAGTCACTGCTGTGAACTGGCCACATCTCATGGAGGGCCCAATCCCCCATTTGAGGGAATGCACGCCTTCATGACGTTACATCTTCCCCCTCCAGACACACAGTTCCAACAAAGCTCTGTGCCTCAGCAATCAGACTTGCAATGAAGCCCATGTTTGGGCCCTGATAATTCATCACAAAATGAAAGCATCCCAACATGCAATGCGCACACGGAGGCACATGGGGCGGTATAAACAGATCTCATTTACTTTTTAGGCTGCAACACCTCTACTGAGATGGCTTAACTAGAGATGTACAGGAACCAAACTAAAAACAACAAAAATTCACAAACAGTGCCCGGGCTCCTGGAACCGAAGATGGTCATTGCCTTCTGTGCATGCGTGCACCTCGCAGCAGATCACGGCAATCAGCTGGGGCTGGGGGGGGGGCTTGCATGTAGGTGGCCCCCAAGCTCCCGGAAAGCTGTGCAGCTGTTCTGCCATCATACCATGCCCTGTCGCCAGTGTACCGGCAGTGATGCTGTGACAGGAGCCGAGCACCCTTAAACGCAAGTCACTCAACCTCCCATAGAAACAATAAATAAAAATAAACAAACTTTGCTTTCAAATGTCCCCTTGTGCCACCTGCATACCATGGGGAATGATTTTTGTCATGTTTTGAGAAGCTCCAGGGTCCCTGAAGGCCTCATATGCTGAACTGCTTAAGAAAGTTTATGTATACAGTATATATATAGGGTATTTTTAATAGAAAAAAAGTTTTTTAAAATAGAAAAAATCCCCTTCTCCCCTCTAGAGGCTATCTATCTATCTATCTATCTATCTATCTATCTATCTATCTATCTATCTATCTATCTATCTATCTATCTATCTATCTATCTATCTATCTATCTATCTATCTATCTATCTATCTATCTATCTATCTATCTATCTATCTATCTATCTATCTATCTATCTATCTATCTATCTATCTATCTATCTATCTATGACCTCTAGAGGGCAGAAAGGGATTTTTTCCATTAAAGAAAACTTTTCTTGTTAGTTACACCTTAATAATATAACAATAATAATGCAGAACTGGAAGAAACCCTATGGATCATCAAATCGAATCTCTCTCAAGGAGGCACAGTGGGGAATGGGACTTCCAGCCTCTGCCTCCACAGCCAGAGATCTAAGTCACTGAGCATGTTTTTCAGTTAACAGTATACCAACGTATGTAAGTACATAACCCCTGCATATGTTTTTTTTTTAAAGCTTTTCAATTAAATATGGAAACGAGTCCTTATAGCCTCTTCTGAAGTCTAGCTGTCAGGCTACTGGAAAATAAAATAAAAAATCCAAGCAAACTATTTTCACTGAACTATGAAGCCACAAAACACAGTGGGTGTATTCTGGTTGCCAATAGCTTGACATCAGTTGAAGATTCTCAGCAGATTGAGGAAATACAAGACCAGCTGACCCTAACTTTTCTCTTAATCCTCAACTGAAATACTCATGGGGTCAGAAAATACCCCCATCATCGCTCAGTGTATGCCCCATTTTTGATCCCCCAAACATCACTGTTGTTATATCGAATTTTAGGAAATGTGACATTAACCGAATGAGCCAGCCTCAACAGATTCTAAAACATAGAGATAATTTTCCAGGTTTCCTCCTTTAAGATGTCAATGTCAGGATTAGAAAGGATGACGGCTTTCACCCGAGTGTTGAAACACAGATGTGAGATTCGAGAAGAGCCAATCATTTCAGCCTGTTCCAAAATTCACTAAGATTATTGTACATGCCCTGGACCGATAAGAAAACAGACTTGATGATGCTGGATTATGTAAGTGAAGAATGTCTGTGTCTGCCTGGTGGCATGTAATTGGAGATTTTCCTTCCAAGAAACATCGTTTTGGAGAATTTTTAACATAGGGTAAAGGATGCTGGTGATAGAAAAGAGTAATGACTCAGCCACTCAGAACCAAATACACTGCATTAGGGTTTTTTTAAAAAAGCATTTGTAAACCACCCTTATGTCCATAGGGACAGAAAGCGATGGAAAGACATGAGAACAGAAAAGTCTCCAGTCCATATTAAGGGCCCATACAAGGTTCACAGTGGCAAATATCTTCCCCCACCCACCCAACAGTTTCTATTTTCAAGAAACAGCCCCCTGAGAGCAAACAGCAGACATGGCTTGCTTAGTGGCAGGACATCAGCAAGAATATTTGTTTGGAACTTTTAAAACAAGAGCAGTGAGCACTTTAGCCAATTTAGATTTTGAAGACGTTTTGAGGAGAGGGGACAGAGGGGTTGGAGATCCAGACCAGATATACTAGTACATTGAAAGCTCACACTGCCAGTTACAGCCCCACATTAACTTTGCTGGATGGGTCAACAATGAAGTGGATAGTGTCTCAACGAAGAAGGCACAGGGGTCTGGATAAGTCTGGATAAGATCCAGGGGCTGGCGTTTCTCACGCCTGCTCCAAAATAAAAGGGGTCAACTGAAGTGAACCTTTTTAAAGCATCAGTAATATTATGTGTCTTTGCTGGAATCCTGTCGGCATCAACTATGCTGCGCAACTCAAGTGATGTCATCAACCATAGCCCCACCATAGAGGTATTAAAAGCTTCCCATCCCCTTCACCAGGTTTTAAGGATGCTTAGGGATCCCCTTTCAACCCTGAGTGCTCACTGGAAGGACAGATCATGAGAAGAGAAGACTCCCTGGAAAAGACCCTGATGTTGGGAAAGTGTGAAGGCAAGAGGAGAAGGGGACGACGGAGGACGAGATGGTTGGACAGGGTCATCGAAGCAGCCAACATGAATTTGACACAACTCCAGGAGGCAGTGGAAGATAGGAGGGCCTGGCGTGCTCTGGTCCATGGGGTCATGAAGAATCGGACATGACTAAATGACTAAACAACAACAAGGGATCCCCTTCTTCCTGGGAAGACTTCTGGACCTGCAGAACTGGTAGGGAATGATCCAAAGCTGGAAAATTGCCATTAGCACCTGATGACATTATCAGACTTGCTCATTGTAATTTATACCAATAAGATTTTGACCACTGATTCCAACCAGATAGGTAAGAGGAGATGAGACTGCCATTAGGAACATAGCACTCCACCATATACTGAATCACAGTCCTAGCTATAGGATGAGGTGAGAATTGCCCAAATCCAGCATCACCAGTGGCCCTGCTGGCTAGGAGTATCTGCTCCTCCCCCTCTTCTTCTTTGAGTTTTTCAATGACAGCTCTGGACCACACACGGTGGGCATGATGTAATCTGAGAGGTGCATCCTGTGCAACATGGTGCAAGAGCCTCTCTCCTTCATTTCTAATGATGATCTTGAAATGCCTTCAGCATGCTGCAGTTGGAAGTGATGGCGGGTCACCTTCTCAAGGGCTTTTCCTGCCTGCAAAGTGAGCTTTCCCTTGCTGTGCCTGCTGTAAAGTTGCTTTGGAAAGCTAGAAAAACATGGAAAAAATAGAAGAAAACCTTTTGCCATTTTCAAAGGTTGAGTAAGGCTGGACTCGATGGCCTTGTAGGCTCCTTCCTGTTCAAGTATCCTACATTTCTATGAATCGTCATCCTAGGCTACTGATTTCTGTGGTTTTCTTCTGAGTCCCTGCCCACTTTTTAGATGAATTGCTGTGCTAACCATGAAAAGCAACTTGGCATTCAAGGTTGATAAAAACTGGCAAATTAACATGCAGTAAAATGTAGATGGACTAAGATCTAAATTGAAGTAATAGCAAGAGTCTTGGGCAAAGACTTGGATAAATTTGATCACATCACTCCAGTCCTGGCCCACCTGCACTGGCTGCCTATGACATCTCAGGTCAAGGTTCTGGTGCTTATATCCAAAGCCCTCCATGGTTTGAGACCCTGTTACTTGTTGGAGCATCTTCCTCCAACTTCAACTACCTGCATCACCAAATCCACCCAAGCAACGCTCCTCTGCGTGACCATGTCAAAGGAGGCCAGGAAAACATCCACTGGAAGATGGGTCTCCTTGGCTGTGCCTCCTTTTCTTTTGGAACCGACTCCCAGTTGAGCTATATTGCCTACCTTTAAAGAGGCTGCTGAAGATGGTGCTCTTTAGAGATGCATTTGATGGCAACCTTGTATAATATATATTTTTTTGCCACTGTCCTGCCATTCTATGCCACCTAGCCTTCAAATTTGTTATATTGAGCTTACTCTCATTTTATTTTATTGTTTCGATTTACTATCTATTCGCTGTTGTTTGGCTTTTAGATTGTTATCCACCCGGAATAGTACATCACACAGCGCATCAAAAACCTGAGTTCAAATCCTCACTCTGCCATGAAACTAAGTGCAGTGATTTTGGGCCAGTCACGTTCTCTCAAGATGACCTCCCTCACAAGCTTGTTGTGACAATAAAGTAGGGAGCAGAAGAGCCATGCATGGGGTCTTGAGCCCACTGGACCAAAAGTCAGCCAGGCATGCATTAAAAGTATACGTACACACATTTAATGCATGCCTGGCTGACCTTTGTGGTACAGATCGGAGCATCTTATTGGCTGAGCACCATCACCAAAAAAAAATCTTGGGGAAGATCATAGAAGCATCATCCCCAAACTGGCAAAAGTCTGACCTTCAATATGTTGCTCCAGTGCAGTACCCACCACCCACCGCCACCACCTTTGACAACATTGCCTGGGGATGAGAGGAGTTGTAGTTAACCATCACTGGGAGGTCAGGAAAAAAATAGTTTTGCTTCTATTTGAGTTTTGTGTGTGCATATGCACAGTAAGCTGTCTGGGTAGCTTGGTAGTTTAGGCCTCTGGCTGTGAAGCCAGAGGCTCAGAGTTTGATTCCCTACCCAGGAAGAAGAGCCAGCCTGGGTGCCCTGGGGCGAGCAACGCAGTCCCAGGGAGCTCTCAGAAGAAGGGAATGACAGACCACTTCTGGGTATTCTTTACTTTGAAAACCCTGGAAAGGGCCAATGACTTGATGGCAGACGCCAAACGGACAGACAGACTGATAGAGACATGCATGCGTTGCATGAACTCCTCCACAATAAAGAGAGAAAGCAAGCAAGAAAAAGAGGGTAGAAATAAGAACTGAACTAGATTCTAGGATCACCAACTTTGTCAGTTTATAACACAAAGGCTGAAATCCAACTGGTAGGCCTGGATGGGTTAGTCCTCTTGAATCAGTTGCTGAGTCAATGAGTCTGTACTACAATTAGAACTGCATGTTGGCTTTGGGGCAGTATTTCAAGGGAGATTGTTTAAACAGGAGCTGTTATCCAACTTTATTAGCTGTCATCTGATCTGATAGCCTTGTTACTATATCAAGCAAAATGGGTGCCCATATTTCCCGACAATATTTTAGTTCGTCTTATTAATAAAGTTTGTTAAAACATTTTTATTAACTCTGAAACCTTCATTAACCATTCTCTTTTTGATGGTATTACTGTGCTTTCCAATTATTAGCAAAAGTTAATTTAGGCACCACTAATAAATTCCGAATGCACTCATGATGTTCTTTCAAGTCCCGACTTATATAATTCAAAAGACATACTAATAGATTTAAAGGTAACGGCACATGTAACATTTCATTAATTTTGACAGAAATTATGTTCCAGCGCGCCGAACCTTTTATACACCCCCACCACTTACAAATGAAGAGTGCAGTCATGAGCATAATTACCTGGGAGTAAGCCCCACTGCAGTCGGTGGTACTGATTTCTGGGAAGATGTGTTTAGCATAGTGTTGAGAATCATGTTTACCAGCTAGGTGCATCCCCAGCTGTTATCAGCAAGAGGGCCATCAAAAGGGTCTGGGGGGGTGGTTGGGTTGTCACCACACAGGAGAACAGCCAGTGTAGATAACCAGAACTTTATTCTTGAATTATGTACAGCTGGTTCATTGGCCTTCAGAAGATCTTTCCCAATATGGCAGGGTGATTTACTGTCACCCTGTTCAGTTCTGGTCCAAACTCTCTTGGGTGCGCTCCATCACGCTCTGTGATTCAGTGCCCTGTTCCCTTTCGATTGGTCTGCTTCGAAAGGTAGGTCTTGTCGAAGTGGGGAGAATGCTTCCGACGGCATAGGCACCACACAATATTCCCGAACGAGAACCTTTTTCGACTTCATCGATCTATCCGTTAGTCTTTTTGTTTTCAATTATATATACCGCAGGACCACAAAAATAAATGTATTGATACTACAGAGGTATGGACAGAGTTCTGGCGAAATGTCAGGAAGAACAACCTTCAGAACATGGCCAAAGAGCCCGAAAAACCCACAACAACCATTATGGAAAGAATCGGTATAACTGGGGTTCTTTGGGCAGGTGCGATTAGGCCCTAAGAGAAGAAAGAAAAAGAATATTCTAGAATGGGAAAAATAAATCTAAACAAGGATGCAAGTCTTTGTCTTCACCCTACATCTCTGAGGAATGGTTGACGGAGTGGATATACAGTGATGCCTCGCTTAACGATTGCCCCGCATTACGATGAATCCGCTTTACGACAATGGTCTAAATGAGGGAATTTTGCTTAGCAATGATCGGTTCCCTGCCTTGGGAACTGATTTTCGCTTTATGACGATCAAAAGCAGCTGATCGTCGGGTTTTCAAAATGGCCACCGGGTGCTCAAAATGGCTCCCCGCTGTGCTTAGGGATGGATTCCTCGCTATACAGGCACCGAAAATGGCCGCCATATGGAGGATCTTCGCTGGATGGTGAGTTTCAATGGGTTTTTTAAATTTTGCTTTACGATGTTTTCCTTTAACAGCGATTTTCTTGGAACGGATTATCGTTGTTAAGCGAGGCACCACTGTAATGGTATATGGTTATTGCATGGTGACCTACCTGAATGTGATTCCTCCCTAGCACTTCAGTGGATAGTATATCCAGGGGAGGTCTGGGGATTTGCTGGGGTATGTCTGTTCCACTGTCATCTCCTTTCTTCTTTGGGGTCAGCAGCCCCTTTCCTCAATTCCACTCCCAGACCATCTCCTTCTCCCTCTGGATGGAATAAGGAGGTTTGGTTGGGGTATTGCTCCTCCCAGGGTATGAAAAAGTAACCCTTTACTCTACCCCCTGTCCACATGGAAATGAAACAAATACCTTGGGCTTGGTTCAGTTGCGTATATTCAATCGAAAGCAGCATACCCCCTAAGACAAACAGAGAATGGTATATTGTGGAAATGCTCCACGTGGGGAGCCCTGTAGTTTTCAATGGCCATGTTGTAAAGTCTTTCCAGCAAGGGCAGAGAAGAGGGGTGTGTCGAGAGGGAATTAATGATACAGTTCATTGCTACAGCTTTCTAACAATTAAAGATGTTTAGCTGATGAATTATGTGCCTTTTAAATGACAAATCAATCCATTAATTGATGAAATTGAAATAAATTGGAATATTAGCCAGTCTTGGGCACAAGTGCCTTTGGGAGATTTTAGTGGGAAGTGTGAGGGAACTGAACACTCAGTGAAGTACTGAATGTAGGAATATAAGGGCCTTTGTAGTTCTATTCAGGCACTCAATAAATGGGCTATTCGTAATTCAGGAGCAGGTGGGTTGTGGAGTTTAATCTTAAAAGGGGAGTCATTTTTACCCACAAGGGCTCTGCTCATGCTAAGAAAACCTGACAAATTAAGTTTTCCAATCACAGGAGTCATAGAATCACAGAAACATGGAGTAGGAAGGGGCCGGTAAGGCCATCCAGTCCAACCCCCGGCTCAGATCAAAGCAGATCGGACAGATGGGTTCTCCCATTTTCTCTTGAGTGCCTCCAGGGTTGCATGATGTATACAAATTGTTCTTCTCTTCTTATACAGTGGACCCTCGACTTACAGACGGCACGACTTACAGACTTTTCGAGTTACAGACTTCTCTGGCTGCAAAATTTAGATTCGACTTGCAGCCAGAGAATTGACTTACAGACCAGAAAAAAAACCAAAATGGAATAAAAATAGAATTAAAACCACTGGTTATGGGATTAATCAGTTTTCAGTGCATTGTAGGTCAATGGAGATTCAACTTACAGACTTTTCGACTTGCAGCCACCATTCCAATACGGATTAATTCCTTAAGTAGAGGGTCCACTGTATAGTTCTCTCCCCAAGTGAGAGCTACACTGGAGGGATGAGAGAACCTAGCCTGTTTCCCCCAGCTTGTGGATTAAATGAGCCCTGTCAGCAGATGGCTGGAGAGGGCTTGTGCATTTGGGTGCCTCTGTCCAGGCAGAAGTGGCACTTCAGTACAGGGGGAAATGATGCACAACTCCAGAAAAGAAGAGTCAAAGGATGGCATTGGGGAGCCAAATTTTCCACAACAAACATTGCCAATTTGAAGACAAGGTATTGGGGAACCTGGGGGGTTGGTGAAACCACGTCAATACCTAGGTTGGTGGGAGGTGAAGAGGTCAGAAGTTTGAAATATCAGAGACTGGAGAAATAATTTTCTTGCCCTTCAGCTCCCAGAATACTGGGAGGATTTTTGTTTTAAAAAAAGCAGTATTTCCAAACTTTACAAAATATTTCTTTTTGGACTGGGGATTTGAGTTTTATTGTAAAAAACAAACAAAACAAAAAACTCACCACTTCCCCAGACTTTGGATTAAGCATTAATTTAAAAAATTAATGCTAATTTAAACGTACAATAAATCCAGTTAAAGACACCAGGAAAAAATGATGTACCAATCAGAAGAGAAAATGGCAAATAAGAACAAAGCTAAAGCACTCAAAAATAATTCTGCAACGGTGCACGACAGTAGCTGTCTCTGTTCTTTTGCTGAAGAACTCTGATTAATATCTTATCTCTACAGTGGACATAGATTTTTTTGTTATCTTGTGCAAAGAGGCTGGTTAGAGATGTTTTATTGTTAAAGCTGACTATCTTGGAATCAAATCCCTCCATCCAACGTGTACCCCTAAGACGTCTGCCCTTTTTGTACTTGGGAGAAGGACGGAGGATCAAGGACTGTGCTTTGAGTTTCGGTGGGAATGTTCTGAAGACATGATGGGCATGCTTTAAAAGAGGGGAGGAAGCAAAAGTTTATATACGGCCCCATGACACTTAAAGCACTCTCGGGGCAGTTAACAATTTAATGATGCAGGCTACACCATTGTGCCTCTTTGTGGTCCCCCCCCCCCCAATTTACCAACCTCAGAAGGATGGAAGGATGGATCTACCTTGATCCAACCAGCTGAGCCCATTGGGGTAGAACTCAGGTCATGAACAGAGTCTTGGCTGCAGTACTGCAGTTTAACCACTGCTGGGATGTCAGCAAAGGGGATAAGCAGAGCAGAGCCGCGTGGAAAGGACTTTGCCCTTCACTGGTGTTACCATCATCTCCTCTTGTTACTTGAGTAGGCCAGTGAAGCAAACCAGTTAGAAAATGAATCCCAATTATTAGACTCAGATCTGTGTGATCTGGAGAGGTCCGGTCACTGTTTTCTTTCTCTGGTAGGTTCCCTAAGTGTTTACCTTTTGGAATGCAATTAGGGGTTCCTGTCAAGATGGCATGCTGTGCTTTAAATGTAGGCACCCACTTAAGCCAGATGCCTGTTTTCAAGACCAGCGGAAATCCAAAAAAGTGTCTTGTGATTTGACATCTTTCTTGACACCTGAAGACTTAACTGTTAGCCCAGAACTGGAGTAGATTGAATCTATGATGGATAGCTTGGTGGAATAACCTTACATGTCAACAGCTAGCACTGGTAAAATCTTCCTATCCATCCATCCAGTTTTTTTCCCCTGTCAACTTTCTTAACTGCCCAGTTTTCACACCCATACATGGTGATCAGAAATACAAGAGTGTGGATGATCTTGGCCTCCAGTAAAACATCCTTACACCTGATCATCTTTTCTAAATCTTTCAATGCTGCCCTTCTGATTTTTTGTCTGCAGACAGTTTCCATTTGGCTTGATGATTGAACCAAGGTATACAAAATCTCTGGCTAGGACAGATCACTGGAAGGGCAGATCCTGAAGCTGAGGTTCCAATGCTTTGGCCATCTCATGAGAAGAGAAGATTCCCTGGAAAAGACCCTGATGTTGGGAAAGTGTGAAGGTGAACGGAGAAGACGACAGCAGAGGACGAGATGGCTGGACAGTGTCACCGAAGCGACCAACATGAATTTGACCCAACTCCGGGAGGCAGTGGAAGACAGGAGGGCCTGGCGTGCTCTGGTCTGTGGGGTCACGAAGAGTCGGACATGACTTAACAACTAAACAACAACAAATACAAAATCTCTAGCTATTTCAATTTCTTCTTTGTTGATATAAGGTCGTGTAGTTCTTCTGTATTCATGATTTTGGTCTTCATAACATTCAACTGCAATCCTGCTTTGGCACTTTCTTCTTTCACTTTCCCTAACAATAATTCCAACAGTCGTCCTACATGGGAAGATGTATAAGAGCACTTCCTGTTTCAGGTGATCTATCCTTGAGCCTGCCTGAGTTTGGACCATGACTCAGCATCATTGTCTGACCTCCAGTCTTCTGTTACTCTTTAGCCCTAAGTACCGAGTTGCCCCATGGCTGTCCATTATACAGTGCCGGCAGAGGCACTGGGATTCATGCACTCATTTGGATTTATAGTCCAGCCTAGCCTCAGGGCAGCTAACAAAAGATGCAGCAAGTACACCTCCAGAAAAGTGCCCTAAAAGGATTCCACTAAAAAAAAAAATAATGCTTGGGCGAGTTTGAGAAAAGAGACATTTAACGCATTGACGCTTTCCCCTCAGGCTTCACTTGTGATGGTTAAAAAACGAGCCAGTTTTGCAAATAGGAGCAGACGGTATGCATACCATTAAACCGACACCCCTGCACATTCTTTTGGAAAATCACAAGCTCTTCCCACTGATCATCACTTGGCATGAGAAAAATGTGCTTGGAGGGGCATACCAGACAGTTTTTGGATGGCGATCAGAGCAACTGTCTTTCCAGGGTCTTGGCATGCCAGCTTTTTAATGGGGAAGCTACTTATGCCCAATATGAATCAATCACTCACTCCAGACCACATGAGTGAAGATCAAGGTTTCAAAACTCTGGATGTGCAGGCTTGAGGGCAACCAACCAAGTAGCAGAACAGTAGCTTCTGCTGTCTGTAGAGCATCTTGACAGGACAGGAAGCTTCTCCTCCTCACCAGTTCTTAGCCAGAAATAGAAATGGGAAAACTCTAAATTTCATTGCGCTTCTCCAAATCCCATTTCCTGTCTCATACTTTCTCTGTATCAGCTTCCAGGACTTCGTTTTTTTTAAACCCTGCTTAGAATTTTGTGCCGCTTTTTCTTCACACCTTTCCCATAATTTAAGCATTTCTTTACAAACTTTCCCTCACATGACATTCTTGTACACATTTCCCCCACCAATTCAGGGGTGCTTCTGCATCATCATCTTAGATTTAGGCATCCTTCAGTCTCGGGAGACTATGGTTACGTGTTCTGTATGCAGGACTTGGAACAGTGTCTAGTGTGGCTGAGAAGGCCAATTCGAGAGTGACCATCCCTTCCACACCGAAGGCAAATCCAATCTGTCCCCTGTCCAGCTCCCTGAGTTTGCTGCTTTCATAACTGCCTCTTTGCCTCGGCCTGCTGGACAAGGGTCTCTTCAAAATGGGAGAGGCCGTCATGCACCGCCTGCCTCCAGGCTGAACGCTCAGATGTCAAGGTTTCCTATCTGTTGAGGTCCATCATCTTCCCATGCATTTATGATGTTTTTCAAATTTATTCCTGACTGGGTGGAGTATTTAATTTCTACTAAACTCACCATCATCTTTGTAAACATATAGATTTTTGAGGCCAGTTGCATTCTAACTCACATTGAGTCTTGGAAGGTGTAAAATAGGTAAGTTCTTCAAGAATGCCAGGACTTCATTCATTCTCACAGAGCAGCTGGTTTCTCTTACGATCATTCTTTGCTACTCTCAGTCTTGCACGCAAAAATGAGAAACAGCCATATTTATCTCCTAGCCTCCAAGATGGCAAGATATTATCTTTTATCATTGCGAGAGCAAGAAACATTTTTGTCCAAAGCGTGCCATTGCGCGACTTGTACTATTGCCGGTTTCTGTGGACTTTTTTAAAAGTGCCTCGGATAGATTGCTTGCATCTTTTTGATCCATCAACGGGACCTTCCATGCTTGCTGCATGCATGCACTTGGCTTTGCAGAGGAAAGACACTAATTTGGGACAGAGGAATTTTGGCAAATTGCAGAAACATCTGGAGAAAAAAGAAAAGGAAAGAAATAAGTCCTCCTTCTCTCAGTCTTGTGCTGAAGGCAAGATGGTTTGTTGGAGCCAGCAGAGTTTATTTAGATACACTGAGACCTTGTCCCATGAAGGATGGCTGACTCCAAAGCAACCTTCTGCCATCATTGGGAATCTCATGCAGATCGCACTAAAGCTACAAATTTGGCTCCCATTTTTGCAAGGAGACTTAAAATTTAAAAGCACCAGAAGGTTTGGTTCATCTACATATTTTTCCTATTAAAATGTGCTTGGGCCTAATTTTCTTTTTTTAAAAAATGTTTTTTATTTTCTATAACTATAACATAAACAAAAACATATACATATAACATATAAACTCAAATACAATAACTGTGTTCCCCACCACCATGTACAGGACTTCTTGCCATATTCTTCCTCCTCCTCCTCCTCCTCCTCCTTCTTCTATTGTCCGCTTCTAATTTTCAATTGCATGTATTTATAGGAATTTTCAACATGGTTTTGTGCCTTTTTTTGGCAAGGTATGCACCACCTTTTTTGTACACACTGATCCACTGATTTCTTCTGTATAGGAAGACACGTACACTGTTTCCCCTTTCCAAGTTGTTTCACATTTTTCAAAAAAGTAACTTTCCAAGTCGACATGAACTCTGGTTTGTGCTCAAGTCTGGGAAAGGCACATTTGTTAAGCCGGTAAATTTGCACTGATGCTTTCAAAAAAGCCTTGTGGCGCAGTGTTTAAATGGCTGTACTGCAGCCCAAACTCTGCTCATGATGCAAGGTTCTATCCCAGGGAGCGGGCTCAAGGTTGACTCAGCCTTTTGAGTATGGAGCTCATTATGGGGGGGGGGGGGGGGAGAGGCAATGTGTACCCTGCACAATTAACTTGTAAACCACCCAGAAAGTGCTTTAAATGCTATGGGGCAGTATATAAGCATCAAGCTTTGTACACTTTTTTTTCCAGCACTCTAATTCCAAGGAAGAACAACGTAGAAAATGTTCAGCCTGTCCCTCTACATTGGCCCAAAAAAGGAGAGATTTGGGGACTTTCCTTCCCATCTAAGAAAGAACATCTGGCCTCAATGGTTAGTTGCTGTAAACTGCAGTGGACACCTGGCTTCATCCATTAACTGGGTTTTATGTGAAAGAGTCTTTTCTTTTTTCCATTCTTACTTGTAGCTTGTTTATTCCTAGGTTGGGGCCGAGAGAATTACCTGGAACATAGGGAAACACACATTTGGGGCATTGTGTCTAATCAAGATGGCAAAGCAATAGGAGCATATTCGTTTTCTGCATAGCAGAGCAAATTTATCCAGGAATCATGAGACAGTCACTGGTGAGAGCATTCTCAGTGGACCATCTAGCCCTGGCCCAAGCCTTAAAGGGAAGAGGGTAGGAAGCCTTGGGACAGTGAGATGCAGACTTGGGGAGATTCTGCTCAGTAATACTACGAGTGAGAAAGGTCTTAGAACTGTTTTGAATGGAAAGCTAAATATGAGCCAACAGTGCGATGAGGCTGCAAAAAAGGCAGATGGACTTCCTCCCCTCGGTAGCTGTTCACCTCCCTGAGGAAGGAATGTCATCTGTTCTTCAGTCTTCGGGCCAGCTTTCCTATACAATACATATACAGGGGTGCCTCGCTAGACAGTTACCCCGCATGACAGTTTTTTTTTGCTAGACATTGACTTTTTGCGACCGCTATAGCGATTCGCAACACAGTGATTCCTATGGGGGAATTTCACTAGACAATGTTTGGTCCCTGCTTCGCAAACCGATTTTCGCTAGACGACGATTTTGACAGCTTCCTCTGCGCTCGCAAGACAGGTGTTTTCGCGACCTAAGCTTCGCACGACAATGATTTAAACAGCTGATCGGAGGTTCACAAAGCGGCTTTCCTATGGCCGATCTTTGCTAGACAACGACAATTCTTCTCCATTGGAACGCATTAAACAGATTTCAATGCATTCCAATCGAAAAATGCTTTTCACTAGACAATGATTTCGCTAAACAGCGATTTCAGTGGAATGGATTATCATCGTCTAGCGAGGCACCACTTGTAGTTGTGTAAGTGAAACAGGTGACTCAGAATGCCTGAACCGCCAAGCTATTCAGCAGTTCATGATCAATTCCCCCAATCTTGCAGGCTGAATCCTACAGTCCATGGGAGTGTATAAGCTTTGGGAGATATCAGCTTGTTTCTGTCTGTCTTCTGTTTACAAACAGGGCATGTGCAGCTATAATTTGAGCAATTATTGCATTCAATTAAAAGGACAGGAATTTTCCCTTACTCTTGAAACTGAAATCTTAAAGATGGTGTGGGGATTAAAATTAATTAGTACACAGTCCTTTATATGCATACTCAGAGGTTCCATTGGGTTCAATGGGGTTTACACCCAGGTAAATGGATATAGCACAGCAGCCTGAATTAGTTATAAGCATGTGTCAAGGGTGTTTCTTTTTAAGCACAATCCTATATATGTCTACTCAGACGCAAGTCCTAATGTATCTACTGGTGTTTACTTCCAGGTACTTATGATTGCAGTTCGAATCTTTTCTAATCATAGCCTCCCTCCCCTTCTACAATATAACTCCAGAAATATGTATTTTATTGAAAAATAGATATGTTTACAGGAAAACAACAACAACTCTAAAGTATTTGAGGAAAAACAGCCTATATATAAAAGTAATGCATAAACAAACCTATACAGAAGACTAAGAAAACAATAGAGTTTATTTCTCTATAAATCTACTTTGGTTTGCTCCATTCACCTACTGCCATCTTATTAAAACATTTCCTGGGAGCAAGCCTCATTGGACATTGAATGTCATGACGTGGCACATGTGCAAAATTTAGAGCAATGCTTCCCACCTTTGGGTCCCCAAATGGTCTTGGACTACAATGCCCAGAAATCCTTCACCCAGATAGTGGTGAAGGCTTCTGAGAGTTTTAGTCCAGGGACATCTGGGGACCCAAGATTGGGAACCACTGTTTTAGAGGAACAGTACAAACCTGAATAGTATGGAAGTGAGAGCTGGATCATAAAGAAGAAACCACCGAAGAATTTATGCTTTTGAATTGTGGTGCTGGAGGAGACTCTTGGGAGTCCCCTGGACTGCAAGGAGAACAAATCTATTCATTTTGAAAGAAATCAACCCTGAGTGCTCAGTGGAAGGACAGATCCTGAAGCTAAGGCTCCAATACTTTGGACATCTCATGAGAAGACTCCCTGGAAAAGACCCTGATGTTGGGAAAGAATGAGAGCAAGAGGAGAAGGGGACAATAGAGGAAAAGATGGTTGGACAGTGTCATTGAAGCTACCAACATGAATTTGACCCAACTCTGGGAGGCTGTGGAAGACAGGAGGGCCTGGGATGCTCTGGTCCATGGGGTCACAAAGAGTCGGACACGACTTAATGACTAAACAACAAAAAGTGTAAAATTAAAAGATTTGAATGTAGCAAATATTAGAGAAATTTTGGAACAGGGTAGTGGTCTTCTTCGCATCAAGATAATGGTCCTTTGCACCAGATGCCATGCAAAGACTCCTAATTTGCCCAAGGACACTGATTTTTGACTCCTCAGGACTAAGATTCATTTGGGATCAGTAAAATAAAAGGGGATAGCATGAAGGAAATGGGATTATGAGGAAGAGAAGATGGAAAGCATGACAAAGGTTTTGGTGGGGGAAGGTCAGAAATAGTTTTTCCCAGATTTCATATACCTATTTCCTTATCTTAAAAACAGAGACGGGGGAGTAAAGAGAGCAGCTGATTAAATGCATGATTTTTTTCTACTTTTTGGTTGGGTTAGCAGTAGCTTTTCTTGTCTTTCCCAAACTTAAATGGCAATTCAACATTGACTGAACTGGGGGGGGGGGAGCCCCCTCCAACTGAAACGTAATTGAATCAAAATTTGGAGAATTAAGAGACGCCTAAACTGTTAGCCATATTTTGAAATTAATTTTCCAAACTCCGCTCTATTTTCAGTCTTTCATGGTAACAAGAGGAACAGTTTTAGCTATGCAATCATCTGTTCACCTGGTCTGGCAAAGACAGAGTTAAATTTCTTGGAAAGTTGATGTGCCTCTCGGAGAACCTTTGCATGGAAAGGAACACAACAACAAAAGTATTCATTCACGGACATTAGAGTGACTGTGAGAGGCCTTCCAATGATGTACGTCTGTGACAGAATCGATAGACAGTATTAAACGTTTGTCCTTGAAACTTTGTAGTTTTTACTTTAGACAACTGGTGAATATTACCTCCATGTGGGCTGAATTCCCCAGATAATGCTTAGGATTTGTGCTTATTACGCATGCCGTAATCATCTCACCCTCACCTTCTGCTCTCCCCATCTGCTTTTTCCAGCCACTACTGCTTCCTTTCATTCTTAATGGAGTGTGGTAGAATAGAAAGCAAATTGGCTGCGGATGTGGGAGGCCGAGGGTTAAATCCTTGCTTGGCCACAAAGATTTTTCATTGCTTTGGACAAGAGACTGTCACACAGTCTACCCTACAAGATGGTTGTGTGCAGGATTCCTGTCCCCCAGCCACCTCCTCTATGGAAAACAAAGCCACTATATCCAATGCATAAGCATAGCCAGAATAAATTGAATTCTTCAAAAAAAAAAAAAAAAAAGCTCTGGTGTATGAATTTGGGATAGTTTAATTCCTGTATCCACAACTACAAACACCTGGAAATAACCTGATATTGGTGCACAATATTGTGTCTGCATTGCCAGCAGGAAAAAGGATGCCAAGCTTTACATAGTAAAGGGCAGACTGAATATTGGTGACCCATGTCATCAATCAAGATGGTCTACACAGGGTACCCTCTTGTGGTCATTACTATGCACAAAGAGGCACCAGGCAGGGGAAAATCCCCAAATCCGACTCCTTTTCTCATCAGTTAACTATTTATTACCCAAATACAAACCAATAGTCAGGGCTATCTCAAATTTAGCATCCTCTTTTTCTGCTGGCTAGGCAGTCATATTCAGTAACATCAGACCATTTCCTGATGTTTTGATGCATGGATACAAAAAACACAATGTTCCACATCCATAAGTTGGATGGGTGTTATTGAAAGAATTGAATTCCCTGCCTTTTTCAAATAGAAGTTTAAGAATACATAAGCTACACACACATTCCAACAGCAACTTCTCTCGTGTAGAATTACCCAATGCCAGAGGATCCCAAGAGATCAACAAATGATCTATACTATAGTTGCTGAGAGAGGACAGAAGAAAAAACAGCTGGGATGTGGCTGCAGCCCCCCCATGCCAAAATATTTTGAAAGGCTGTTTTGGAGTTAATGAAATGTTGAAAAGAAGACAATAGAAACACCTAACATGAGATGTTGTTGATCTGTAAAATCTGAGCAAAGCTGTTAATAATAGGACCTTTGGGAAATCTTTAACTCGTATCATCGCCACACATCAGAAATGACTTGATGCCACACAACATCTCTGGAGATTATTTAAAATTATCAGACAATTGCATAGTGATAAGATGGGTGGAATCGAGACTATGACAGGAGACTATGACAAGATATAAGGATCAAAGTTCTGCTAATATCAATAAGACCATTCCTAGCCACAAAGCAAAAAGCAGTAATACCATAGCCTAAATGAGTAAGCTCCTGAATATTTGCTCTGTACTATTTTTTAATATCTGTATTTTTAATATTTTCAATATCTGTATTTTTAAAAAATAGTAATATTCTTTTATGGTTCAATTTTACAAGACACAGAACCCATTTGAAAGCATGATTCTGGTTAGCTTGTTTGGCTAGGAAGGAGTTAAAAAGGTTAACATTTTGCTAATAAGCTAATTGGGACCTGATTGCCTGGGTCAAAAAGTTCAGATGTGGAGCTGATTTCCCCTTTGAAAACTTATGTCAACTTCTATATATTTTTTCTAAGATAAGGGGAAATACTTTGGCTTTTCCTTACAATATTGTATACCAATTCCCCGAGGGTATATGAGAAAACGTCTTCTTTTCTAGAACACTGTCACTCCATTACTTTCTTCAAAGCAAACCTAGTATTTTTTTATTCTTAAAAAAACCCTCTAAGTAATAATAGAATGAACAAATGTCTGGGTCATTGACATTGCAATTCTAGGGGATGCCAGAGTTGAAAATAAAGAATTGGAAAAACTAATAAATTACAGAAACGTCTTGCTTGTGGGTGAGCATACCTCAGTAGTCCGCAGTATTATCGGGCCTTTGGGAACAATATCAAGAGATGGGCACAAATAAAAAAAATGTTATTTGTTTTGATTCATGATTCGTCAAGGTCAGCGAATCACAAATTACAAATTGACTTTTTTTCTGAGAAGTTGATGAATCAATTTCATTTCTTTTAATTTGAAACCCTATAAAACAACCCCTCAAAGCACCTACAGTCACCAAATTAGCAGGGAAACTTCTCCTGACTCTCTTCTACAAGCCCTCCAAGTTTGGTGAAATTTGGATTTCAGATGTGTGCATTATACAACCACAAGTAGGAAAGTTTCCCCCAGGTACATAGAAACACCAAAATCACAGAGATGCTTCCGCTGACTCTCCTCTACATCCCCTCCAAGTTTGGTGAAGATTGGATTTCAGACACCCAAGTCATACACCCACAAACTGGGTCTCTCCAGGAAAGTGGCCTTTAGCAATTGGCTTGGGGAAATCCAATCTTCACCAAACTTGGAATGATGGTATAGGAGAAACATGGGAAACTTCTCTGTGATCTTGGCATCTCTAGGAGCCTGAGGGGGGGGGGGCTTTTGTCACTTGTGACAGTAAAACACATGAAGATTTATATCCTAGTGGTCCATTAAGTCAAACGAACCTTGACAACAATTCATTATTACCTCCTAGCTATTTGAAATTTGAGAAGCTTTTTTAGAGGAGGGGCCCAAGAAAGCAGCAAAACAAGAGTTTCATCAATTCCTTGTTGGGCCAACCAACTAAGCTACACACTGATTTGATCAGAAATAGAACAGATATAACTGGTGTCCCTCTCTTGTCCTAATGAACCATCCCCTTATTATTAGCAGAAGATTATCACCTACATCTCAATATGACAAAGAGTGTCAAGGTAGAGATTCTGGTAGTGACACCTCCCTTTCTCCAGTGTGTAACCATACGATTCAGAATATCTGTCTTATCCCTTGTAACCTAATCAGGGAGAGTCACCGGATGGACTAATAGCAGCTTTCCTTTCTGAAAACATGTGTATTATCTCTTTACATTTTGCAAAGAGAGAGAGTATTCCATCATTCCAGCCCGCTCCATTGTTATGTCCTATTGTTTAATGTAATAGAATGACATGACATCGGAGCACCAGATATATCAGAATTATGGACGCCGCCAAACGACAGTGACAAAGTGTTTTGAGGCGCTTGTGATCCAGATAGCGCTATGAGTTTCTGCAATTGATTAAAGACATTTCCCCTGTGCCACCTCATTATTACACATCAAAGAAAGGGGGAAGAAAAATACAAGGACGAGGGAGCTGGAGAGTTAGGAAAGAAGGAAACAGCATTGTGTTTCTGTAGAAGTCAGACTGTGGAGCTTCTCAGAAACTGTACAGACAACCCAATCTTCAATGTTGTATTCTAAGAGTGCAACAATAATACTCTTTCTCGTGTATCCTTTAAGAAGCTGGTTTAGTTTGGGTCTTATCACGGATATTCCAGTCTTGCATTATCAGCATTAAAGCCACACTAGCTCACCGCGGTTTCTACCAAGAATTTTTTTTTCCCAGGAGATGCTAGGATTGAACCAGCTGCTTTTTAAAGATGGGTTCTACCCCTGAGTTAAGTCTCTTGCCTCAAAGTTATCTAGTGAGTTCATTTCCTGGAGGAGATTTAAACCCTGGTTTCTAATCCACTTCTTCACCACCAGCTGTGCTGGCCAGGATTTTTGGGAGTTGTAGTCCAAGAACATCTGGAGACCCAAGGCCAGGAAGCACTGGTCTAAATCACATTGGCTGAGCCTGTTGCTTAGTACAGTGATTTTCAACTAAAGCAGGCCAACTGAAGCAATGGAACTTGTGGAAGAGTTTACTCACCAACTCTCCATTGATTCAATGGTCCTCCTTCAGGTGTGACTTACTACACTAAGAGAGAGGATATCAGCCGTTTGCCCTCAGGTTGGAGACAATTGGCATGACAAAGAATTTCAACAAAAGAAGCAAACTTTCTCAGAGTGTTTTTTCATATTACCACTTCAAAACTAAACAGTACACAAAACAGACAGACTGCTGGACACCAAATCATCTGACTCTGGTGTCCAATGGTTTCCACTGGAGGTTGCTATTTTAATTTCTCATACTCAGTAGCGTGAAAAATTAAATCTGTGAGTCAGTTTTAGGCCGAATGTCAGGCAAAATTTCTTAACTGTTTGAGCAGTATGACAATGGAACCGATGACCTAGGGAAAGGGCAAGCATGCCAACACTGGAGGCATTGAAGAGGAAATTGGACAACCATCCATCAAACCTGCTTTGATTTGGATTCCTGCACTGAGCAGGTTGGACTAGATGGTCTCATAGGCCCCTTCCAACTCCAGGATTCTATGATTCCATAATTCTGTGATTCCATGTTGCAAGAATTAAAACAGCAGTTCTCAAAAACCTAACCATCTGGGCAAACCATCTTGAGTGTGCCAAAGAGTTCAGCTGGTCTTGGACGGTCATTTGCCATGGAATGGCAAGCTGAGTTTTTTGGTCACTTATTGTTATCATGGTTGGCTTTGTGCTGGAAGCCAAAATAAAAGGGGAAATCATTGCGAGAGGGATCAAGAGATCAAATTTCAAAGCAGGAAACCAGATTTAAAATGAGTGATGCAGCTCAAGAATTGGAATTGGCTAGGCTGCATCATCTTTTATCCATGATTGACCTTTCCAATTGGCCCCTGGGAGAAAAAAATACAGGAGATAGAAGCTGTACTCCAGATTCAAAATCAGAATTTTCAGCCCCTGTGGCTACTCTTCTAGTACCTTTGTCCCTAGCAGAAGCCTGCCTTTAGTAAGCAATGCTTTTTCTACTTACCCTCTCACCCTTCTGAATTCCTATGATCTTCTCAACTGTGATTAGTTATTTGTCTCTTCTTTTCTGGTGATCCAGCTGGATCAATTCTCTTTCAGCCAAATCTTTGTTGAAATCAGGGAGCCCTGGTGTGAATACTGTTTAGTTGATTATTCTCATCTCCTAGGCAGGATTAAGATAAAAAAAGGTATGCCTTATCCATCAATTTGATTATCTTGGATGTGAGATCTGGTTTATGAATGTGGGACTTTTTGTTTCTTTTTCCATGATTCAAAACATCAGGAAATTGCTGCACAATCTGGTACACACATTGCCTGCATGGAAAAGAAAGACAAATTTGACATAGCAAATGGTCACTGGAATGTTGATGACACCCATGTCAGCAGTCAAGATAGTCTACAGCATACCCTCTCATGTCCAGTACAATTCTCAAAGAGACACCAAGCAGGGGAAAATCCCAGATCTTGATTCCATTTAACACCAGTCAACTTCTTCTCACCCAAACACAATGCAATTGTCAGGGGTGTTTTTCAACAAGTCTCTAGGTATCTGTTGCTTGGAGCCACCAAGTAATCAAAGTGCCTAAAAGAAATGGTAGTGAGCAAAGAGGGCAACTGTAGACCATCTTGACTGCTGACATGAGCATTTTCAACATTCAGGCTGCCCCTCTGCTATGCAAAGTTTAGCATCCTTTTTCTTGCTGGCAACATGGGCAGGTTTGAATCATGGATACAGAATCCCAATATCCCATAACTGGAGGGGTTTTTTTGGGGGGGGGGGGCGTTTGGAAGGGCTGAATTTATCCTTTATGTTGAGAGAATTTGACAGAAGACTTGTGGAAACAAGCACGTTCTGTCTGCACAGAGGAAGGCTAAAGGGAGAGATGATAAATGTCTGTGCATGTAGGAAGGGATGTCCTAAAAAGAGAAGGGACCAATTATCCTCATTATTCAACAAGGAGAGAAAAAGACACCAGCTGAAGTATAGACATTCTAGGTCAAATGCGATGGGGAAAATGTCCCAACTTTTGCCACGTTTCCAGAAATAAGCTGTGATGTGTCTAGATGCCAATGTGTAGCAGTCCCTCATCCGTCTCTCATTTTAGACTCTCCCACCCATGCTGACCTCATTTAGGAGTAATCGTCATTGAACTCAATGAGACATCTCCAAATAAGCACACTGGATTGAGTTATACAGCTGGAGAGAGACAAGAAATTGAGGGAGGCCTGGGTTTCTCATTGTGTATGACAAACATTTGGGAAACATGCAATGCCAAACCTGTTCAGATGATCTGCAACACTTCATTCAAGCTTTCAGTATTTTGGAGAAGAAAATCTCACACATCAGCTGTAAGAGTTCAACATAATCACAGGGCAGAGTTTTTTCTTGACTGTGTTGCTTCCAATTGTGGGAGAAAGAACTGTACCTCGGACAGAAGTAGAGAACACTTTCTTCTAACCTAGACCCTTTGTTTGCTGAGTGCATACTGTAATTATCGACCCTCATTGCCAGTGGCTTTCCAGCATTTCAGTAAAAAGTCTTTCCTTGCCTTACCTGGAATGCCTTGGTGGTTGAAAGCTGAAATGGCAGAAACATCTGGTCCTATTTAGGTTGTTGTTTAGTTGTTAAGTCATGTCCAACTCTTTGTGACCCCATGGACCAGAGCACGCCAGGCCCTCCTGTCTTCCACTGCCTCCCCAAGTTGGGTCAAATTCATGTTGGTTGCTTCGATGACACTGTCCAAATTTAGGTAGGGGATTTTGAATAAACCTCTGCAAGTAGAAAACTAAGAGATCAGCAGAAAGGTTGCAGCCGAGATCATTATTTACATGCTAGTCTTCTATGCTCATGTATTTATTAAAATCAATCATTGTCCACAAACACACTTATAAGACTAACAGATATATTTATGCAGATTGTTTTGGCTTTTGCCTTCTTCAGTTGCTCTGGTAAAAGTATACAGAGTGTGCAGCATAATTTTACCAGAGCGACAGAAGAAGCAGAAGCTGAAGCATTTTGCTTAAATGCTTCCATTTGTTAGTCAGTCTTATACATGTATATATATTTTAGTGATTAATTGCACCCCTTAAAAACTTGATTGCCATTCTGTTTAGTTCTCATCTATGCACGCGCGCGCGCGCGCGCGCGTGCGCGCGCGCACACACACACACACACACACACACACACACACACACACACACACACACACACACACACACACACACACACACACACACACACACACACACACACACACACACACACAGCACATTGCACTTTAATCCTTATTCCTCTCTAGAGTTTCTGGGTCTCAGTGTTGAAGCCTCAGGACTTACTAATCTTCCCAGAGTCTCCAGGCAGTGAAATAAATCTCAGGGCAAACTGCACTAAAGGAAGAGGAAGTGCAATTTGTGTGGCAGCTTTCGAAACTGATCAGCCATCGCCAATCCTTCTTGGCTGGCCCCAGGGCTCGCTGGCCAAAACAGGTAGCAGGAGGGAGAAAGTCTGAGGGTGAGAATCGGTGCAGTTGTGGCCATGGTTCCTTCTGGAGAAGAAGCAAAGCACCAGCACCATGACTTGTGAAACTCTTCGGGCAGGAAGTCCTGGCAGCTTCAGATTAGGGTCGGGGGGAGGGAATTATTCAGATGATGCTGGGAATCTCCAGGTAGGGCTAGGAAAGACGGATACAAGATACAGTGGTGCCTTGCTAGACGATGATAATCCGTTCCACTGAAATCGCTGTTTAGCGAAATCATTGTCTAGCGAAAAGCATTTCCCCATTGGAATGCATTGAAACCTGTTTAATGCGTTCCAATGGGGAAGCATCGTCGTTGTCTAGCGAAGATCAGCCATAGGAAAGCTGCTTTGCGAACCGCCGATCAGCTGTTTAAATCGCTGTCTTGAGATGCTTAGGTGCCGAAAACACCTGTTTGTGAGCACAGACGGAGCTGTCAAAATTATTGTCTAGCGAAAATCGGTTTGCAAAGCAGGGACCAAACATTGTCCAGCGAAATTCCCCCATAGGAATCAATGTTTTGTGAATCGCTATAGCGATCGCAAAAAACCCAATGTCTAGCGAAAAAACTGTCATGCGGGGTAACTGTCTAGCGAGGCACCACTGTATGTGGATACTTGGCTCAATAATACTCATGAGTAAGAAGGATCTAGGATTTATTGTAGATCAAAAATTGAATATGAGTCAACAGTGCAATGTGGCTGCAGTATTAACAGAAGGGTAGTCTCCAAATTGCATGAGGTACTATTCCCCCTCTACTTGGCACTGGTTAGGCCTAATCTAGAATACTATGTCCAGTTCTGGACACTAGACTTTAAGAAGGATGCTAATAAACTGGAGCAAGTTCAGAGGAGGGCAACAAGGATGATCAGGGGGGTGGAAACCAAGCCCTAGGAGGAAAAACTGAAAGAACTGGGCATGTTTAGCCTTGAGAAAAGAAGACTGAGGGGAGATATGATAGCACTTTTCAATTTTGTTGAAAGATTGTCCTATAGAGGAGGGGCAGGTTCTGTTCTCCATTATCCCAAAGTGCAGGGCACGTAATAATGGGCTAAAGCGAGAGGAAACCAGATTTAGGCTGAATATCAGAAAAACTTGTGAACTGTTAGAACAGTATGACAATGGAAGCAAGGACTCTGGGAGATGATAAGCACTCCAGCACTGGAGGCATTCAAGAGAAAATGGGACCACCCTCTGTCAGACCTGCTTTGGTTTGGATTCCTGCCTTGAGAAGGGGGTTGGGCTCCATGGCCTTAGAGGCCCCTTCCAACTCTGTTATTATGTGATTCTATTATTCTATACCTGCCTGAGACAACACACTCCCTACTCATGTCAAGGTGCACTACTAATTTTGAACAAAGAACCAGTTCAAGCAAAGAACTGTCCAACTTGGGGTGTAAGAGATGGGAGGAAGAAATCCAGCCAATTGCTACCTGGGGTGGAGCTGAAAACTACACCCCCAACAGTATTTGCTGACTGCATTTTAACTCACTTAAAGAAGCAGATCTGCCATGAAATTTTGGGACTCTTTTATATATATTATGTCCATATATATATATTTCTGCAGCATCCCCAAAACTTTAGTGCGGAGCCTGAGAAAGATGAATTACCATTGCAAGTTAGTTATGCAATGTTGTTTTCTGTGGTCTAAGAAGGGATACCTCCTGCTCTTGCATAAATAAAACTTTATTGTGCAATGGTCACACAACATTTTTTTTATTAACTTTCTCCACATTGATGAATTTAAGTATATCCATTTAGGGATAGTGCTGGAGGAGGAAGAACCATAAACTTAGATTCGAGAAATCCTGGGGTGCCTTCTCATCAGATTGACCGGATGCCATTTATTTACTTAAAGAACAGGAAGCAGCAGCAGCAGGAGGAGGAGTAACAAGAAGTAACCTTCAGAGAAAGGTGCAGGGAGGAAAGTGAGCCTGGGATTGGCAGTCTATGTCCAGGAAGATAAGAGGCTGCCTGTAGTTCAGTTCTATGTGCACTGATGTCTCTTCCAACAGCCACAAGGTAGCAACAGGAGAACATTAAACACGGTATTATTGTTAGAATTTTCCTTCTGAAAAAAAAATAAAATAAAAGCTCACTGCTACTCCTTCAAGGCTCGGTATTCAAAAAGGCAATTAAAACTCTGCAGAGCAAGAAGTTGCCCTTCTTTTCTTTCCTTTTCTTTCCTTTTTTTCAAAGAGGACATTGGAAACAGCTTGGTGTGCTCAGCCTTGATCTGCACGTCGGCGGGTCACCTGACTCCATCGGGCGGCCTTTGAAAAGAGGGGCCCCTATTTCCGTTCAACAAAAGGGCTCATCTCCTGGCCTCTCCACGGAAGCAAAGAAACCAAATGAAAAAATAATTGGATAGCTTAAATCCAATTTGAGCAGGGTCAGCAGCAGACATGGATATATTGGTAAGGGGGAGCATCTCCGTTATTTTGTACCCCTTATGATCATCCGGAATGGGACCTCCACGTCCCGGCTTTTGGGAGACTGGGTGCTTCCAATGGTTTCACAAGATTTTATGTCCATTAATAAGGGAGTAACTTAAGCAAGGTCATAGATTCAAATAGCTTAAGGGCAAGAAAGGGATCCATAACTCCTCTTTCCCTTTTCCTAAGCAGGACTAATTGAGACTGAACTTCCTCTGACAGCTATAATCTAAATTATTTCATAGCATAGCGCTGCCTTTGTTAATATTAGATTTTTCTCTCTGTTCTTACAAAGGGTCATTATATTTGATTTCCAGATTTAGCGCCTGCTGATCGATGGCATTCCGAGTGTTTATTTGCTTCTTGGTCAGTAACAGCTGAACCCCCTTGAACTTTGCAAAATGTGGTCTCCTTTTGACAGTTCCGGTTCTATCATAAACCTGAAACTTCTGAACACAGGAACCTTGATGGATCAAACAAAAGATCTTTCTAGCCCAACGTACACCTTTCAAAAGTTGATTTCGGGATTACAACTTGCAGAATCCCCTAGCCAGCATGCTGGAGGTCATGGGAGTGATGTAAGGATTTTTTTTCCCAGGCTCTGATCCATCATCCTGCCTACATCTGTCATCCAGCCAGATCCTTCCAAAACATTCACAACCAGGGCACAAAATCAAAAGCCTTCCTTGTGGTTTTCATTGCCCCTGCCTACAAGTGGTGTTTAGAATCATAGAATAATGCAGTGGTCGCCAACCTTTGGCTTCCAGATGTTCTTGGACTTCAACTCCCAGAAATCCTGGCCAGCAGAGGTGGTAGAGAAGGCTTCTGGGAGTTGTAGTCCAAGAACATCTGGAGGTCCAAGGTTGGGAGCCACTGGAATAATTGACTTGGAGGGTGCCTACAAGGTCATCGCGTCCAACCCACTGCTCAATGTAGGAGTACAAATCAAAGGAGATCTGCCAGATGGTGGTCTAAGTTTCTCTTGAATGCCTTCAGTGTGGGAGCACTCACCACCTCTCAAGGCCATTGGTCCCGTTGTCACACTGCTTTAACAGTTAGGACGTTTTTCCTGATATTCAACCGAAATCTGGCTTCCTGTAAATCGAGTCCATTATTACGTGTCTTGCATACTGGAGATAACTGAGAACTCCTCTGTATGACTTCCTTTCAAGTATTTGAAAAGTGCTATCAACCCCCCCCCCCAGTCTTCTTCTTTTCTTTTTTGCAAGAAAACAAGAGAAAAAGGGCTCTCTTCCAGCGATCATACTCTGTGGTGGTAGAAAAGCCATAGATAAGATCAAGACGTGCAAGGATTCGCTCTTGAATGCCTTCAATGTGGGAGCACTCACCACCTCTCGAGGCCATTGGTCCCATTGTCATACTGCTCTAACAGTTAAGTTTTTCCTGATATTGAGAAATCAGTGACATTCTTTGCATGTGATACCTTATGAGGTCATAATGACCTTATGAGGTCATTATGTTGAAGGAAATCAACCCTGAGTGCTCACTGGAAGGACAGATCCTGAAGCTGAGGCTCCAGTACTTTGGCCATCTCATGAGAAGAAAAGACTCCCTGGAAAAGACCCTGATGTTGGGAAAGTGTGAAGGCAAGAGGAGAAGGGGGCGACCGAGGATGAGATGGCTGGACAGGGTCATTGAAGCAACCAACATGAATTTGACACAACTCCGGGAGGCAGTGGAAGATAGGAGGGCCTGGCGTGCTCTGGTCCATGGGGTCACGAAGAGTCGGACATGACTGAAAGACTAAACTACGATGTTTATATATTTATTTTTTCTCTCTGCTGTCATCGCTGGGAGATTTTTCTCTTTGGGTTTTTCTCTCTCTTTGTTGAGAGATCTGTTTGATGGGTGGTGGTGGAGTTGGTGTGCTTATGTTTATGTTTTATGTATGTAAGCTACCCAGAGTAGTGGCAATGCTACTAGATGGGTGGATAAAAGTGTAACAAACAAACGGCACGCATATGTATGGTACGGGAAACATAAGGAACTCTCACAGTTTGGAGAACACATTATTAGGAAGGCCCCAGGGATGGTATGGCAAAAATTTCAAGCACAAACTTATGAGAAAATCCCATTGTGGGTCGCACCTATAGAAGCATTTACATTAAAAGCCCTGGACCAGAAAGGAATGCTGACCACATAGGAAAATCTGTTAACTAAAGAGCAGAAGATGAAGCACAAACAAGAGCTGGAAAAAATGGGTGTAGCTGTTGACTGGTGGTCAATGATAAAATTAGAATCAAGATACAAAAGAAGATAGGACGGTGGGTTTCTTTGAGGTACAAGTGGATAGATTGTGGATATATACCGATGAAAGAATAATTAAAAAATGTATACATACTTATTAGAATATGATTTAGAGGACGAGGTGAAAGAGACAATGGTAAAATGGGTAAAAAAATTTGGATACAGTGTGGATCTTGATGATTGGACTAAGATGTGGAAAGAAAGCTATAAGATGCTTAAACCAGCAAATCTTAGAGAAAATATCCTTAAAATGTTCTACAGATGGCATTACACACCTGTAAGATTAGTAAAAATATCAGAAGGTAACAGCAATATATGCTAGAAGTGTAAAAAGAATGCAGGAACTTATTATCATATGTGGTGGACATGCAAAAAGGTCAAAAATTATTGGACACAGGTATGGGATGTAGCAAAAGAAATTACCCAGCAGAAATTAGATATAAAAATCCAAAATGGCATCATTGAATGTCATATCAGGTATTAATGATAATAAATTGAAGCATTGTCTTATATACTGTATATATATATATACTCACAGCAGCTAGACTACTCTGGGCCCAAAAATGGAAAACGGAAGAGGTTCCAACGACAGAAGAGCTACTAAAGAAGCTATGGGACATAGCAGAACTGGACACCCTATCAGAAGCACTACGGGAACAACCAAGAGACTATGTAAAACAAAGCTGGGAACTAATATATTCTTGGGCCCAGAAGAAGACAGGAGTGTAGGGCAAAGTTTATGATGAATGTATATCTACTCAGTATATACTGGAAATGAAATTGGGAGAGCAGAGGGGTTAACGAGGTTGGAGTCTCTGACTCCAAAGGGGGGAGGGCTTAGTTTAATTTGAGGGGTTATTTTTTTCTTTTTTTTCCTTTTCCTTTTCCCTTGTTTCTTATTTTTCTTGCTTTTTTTTTCTGTATAAATAAAATAAAATAAACAATTATTTTTTTAAAAAAAAGTGTAACAAAAAGTGAACCCATTGAGCTATCCAGCCATCTTCCTACATAGCTATATTCATACTTAAACTTTGAGAATTTACAGGAGCTTGAAGTCAGACTGTGCACAAATATCTTGCCTCTTTCTACGTCTACCCCTCTAAAAGTCAAAATAAAATAATAAAGTAAAATAACATAACGCAACATAAAAATTTTAAGAATTTTAAAATGAAGCAGTAGCATTATATTCTTAACCAAGTTCAGAACAAGATACAACTTAGTGGATATCGGAAGAAGTGGTTTGTTGGAAACCTGTCTTTAACCACATTAAGTAGTATCAAATTAAGTTTGTTATCTCTTCCTCCTAAGAGGCTTTCCATTTTTGCTACCTAAATGGCAGGAAGGTGCCATCTGCATTGTGAGTTTGAATTGCTCTCTATTTGGGATGCTCCAACAAAATTCTGGCATTGATAATAGGCTCTGCTTGATGATTTTTGAGGTCCTTTTGAATTCATAGGTCCTGTGAGTCTATGCTAAGAACAGTTCTACCTGTTGAAGTTAGCCGGTGAAATTGGAGGAAGTTGCTTTCATAGAAGACCATTCAGAAATAATGTGAGATTTTCAAATTTCCGTTGTGGGAGGACTTGAAACCAGTAGGCTTGTCAATCCATATTAATCAATGTACACATAGCCAAAAAACACAAACAAACAAACAAACAAAAAACCAAATAGCCTCTGTCACGCAAACTGCAACCATCTCTTGAAAAAGAAAAAAATAAAATAAAATAAAGAAAATGTTGCCTGTCTCTCCCACCCATCACCTTAAGCAAACCAAGCAGAATAATACTTTTCATGGCAATTTTCAAATAAAAGTTTTTTAGCCCTCAAAATCATGTTTACATACTAAATGTGGAAGACTGCTAGCAGGATTAAGGAGAGAGCAGTTAGCAAAATGCTGGTGGTAAAAGATTTGTAGTTTGTTTTTTTTAAGGAGAAGCCTCTGAATATTTATGAGTTGATCTTATGACTTCTCTTTGTGTTGACATTTTCCAGTGAAAAAGAGAGAGAGAGTGAAACACCAAACCCAAAACATTTGACTAAAAGAAGAAAAAAAAGGCTGGCCTTGAGTAGCTATGTTCTGAAAATTTCTTAGCCTGGGGGCAGCATCCAGAACATAGTAAGAGCAAATAATGTATCCTTTGATGCAATATGTAACCTGGGGGTATTGACGACGGAGGCGGGGAGGGAGCAAGGGGGATATGAAAAATTAAAACACATCGCTGGCGTGGGTCACTGCCTGTAGGGTGGAGGTTTAATCACTCCTCGGCATTAGCAACACAAAGCGGATTAAAAAAGGAAAGAGAGCTGTTACTGAGAACAAATCACTTCCCATTCCGTGGGTTTAAAATGATTTGTTTCTGAAGGTCTCAAAGAATTGGGTGCAACTGCCATTGCTAACCATATCAGCAGTTTTAAAATTAAGGAAAGGGAAGCAGATGCAAAATTAAGAGTGCAACAAAAGGTCAACCAAGGATAACCTCCATGTCTCTGTTAGGTATCTGTACCTGTATGGATACGCTCCATTAAGACCTTGCGTCACCGTGTGTTTTCCATGAAGCTGAAGACCAGGGACTGGAAAAATATATCTTTATTATACTGTATGTTTTATGTAGTCACAATGATATATTCCTAAGACTTTAAAAGGAGTTGGTTAGTGTTGTCGTTACTATTTCCTGAAGGAAACACTGATTTTCCATTTCTGAAAAAGAAGAAGAAAGAACAACATCTGAACATCACAAGCTACTGGCTTGTAGAACAGACCACACTCCCCATCCGTCTACTGCTTCAGTGCTTCCTCACAGCTGAAAACTAGGAAGCAGCACAATACAGTGTTTTAACCTTACTACACCCTTGGGCCGCCATTGAGTGAGGCCACAACCCCCCAAAACTAAATCAATTTAAAAGCTGCAGTCACATAACAAAAGGAGGGGGGGTATTGCTCTGTCTGTTACTATTCTACAGAGCTTGGAAAAGTAACTTATTTTTTTTACTATGATTCCTACACCATGAACAGGGCCAGTGGCAGTGCTGGGGTGAATATTCTAGAAACTACATCCTACCAAGGAAGTTTTCAAAGTCCTGCAATTATGCTGTCACTTAGTCATACCTTGGTACGCTACGAGCAACTGGTTATATATATTTTTTTAACAGGTTAGGGGCTGATCCGATGGTTACTGGGCCTGATGTGACTTCATTTACAGTGACCCTCCCATGCATATGCAATCGGATCCTTCAGAAGACTGAAGGGCGATATGATAGCACTTTTCAAATACTTGAAAGCTAGTTTCAAGTATTTGAAAAGGGGCAGAAAAGGGGCAGGATCTCTTCACCTCCATCCCAGAGTACAGGACAAAAAATTACAGCCTCAAGTTGCAAGGAGCTGATTTCAGCTGAATAGCAGGAAAAACCTTGTAATTGTTAGAACAGTATGACAATGAAACCAATGACCTCGGGAGGTGGTGAGTGCTCCAGTTGAGCATTCAAGAGAAAACTGGACAACCGCCTGGCAGATTTCCTTCAATTTTCATTCCTGCCTTGAGCAGGGGGTTAGACTCGATGGCCTTAAAGTTCTCATCCAACGCAATCATTCTATGAATCTTTGATTAGTTTCTCGGACCTTGCATTATGGCCAACTACTGTGTGTGGTATAGCAACAACTGTTGGTGAGCATTCCAGCACTGGAGGTGTTGAAGAGAAAATTGGACTACCCTTGGTCAGATCTGCTTTGATTTGGATCCCTGCAGTGAGCAGGGGGTCGGGCCCGATGGTCTTACAGGCCCTTTCCAACTGTGGTGTTATGCACCACAACATTGGGGGGGGGGGAAGAGAACTCTTTAATTACCTTCCATCTGTCACAGTCGATAGCACTACTCCAACTGCACCAAACAGAACCAGGAAAGGTTTAAATATATCTTGAGTCAGATGTCTCACGTTCCGTTTTCCAATTTTATATGCGATGCAGCATCCACTACTCTTTGTGCCTGTGTGTATCCTGGCAGCAAGGTGTTCCTTTGGCTTTGATCCGGCGGCCTCAATAGTGACCGCACGACTCGTACACATCCTTTGCTCTTCTGCAGAAACCTAACTGGAGGCCTAACAGACCTAGGAGTCTCATTTTGCAGCACTATCTTTTGCTTCATTGGATTCTCAACAAATAACATGTCCAGAACTCATAGCATAGAACCAACAACAGTCAGCTTTTTGTGTCACTGCCAATGTCCGCGAAAGATTGCCCACCAATGTTACTTTCTAGTCCTGTTCCTGCCAGGTAGCTGTTCTTCGGATGTCGTTCAACCTCTTCCTCACTGGAGCAATTCATTCTTTGTCGTTGTCGATGATGATGTGGCTGTTTATTTCTGAAGAGGATGGACATATCTCCATTAAGCGCTTCAGCTTCGAACGATCTACATACTTTGAACAGGATCACCAAGTCAGACTCATAATGGAGTCTAGTCTCCTGATGGTTATTGCTCAAAGCTTCTCTGTTCCACTCAGACTCCTTCACCTTCATTCAGGTGTGTATCCAAAAGAAGATTCTAGTCTTATTTTGGTTATCTTGTCTTCTTGGACATTTTCCAGATCCGTGATATCTTTTTCCAGGTGAAAATCCTTGAGAGGCTATTTTGCCACATTGAAGTTCTAAACTGCAGTGCTGGGTACAAAGTTTCCACACAGGATGCTTATTTTTTAATAATTGATGTTTCTTCCTCAGGTTCCCGCCTCCCCCTCTTTTGGAAACAAAAAAATCAACAAAGAAACCTTCCCGCCAGCTGGTTAATTTAATAGAAATATTCCAACACAGAAGCCTTTTATTAAACAGATTGGAAATCAGCTTCATTATTATAATCGAGTAAATACAGTATCTTGATTCTCAATAAAAATGCCAGGGAACGAATGATCTGCCATACGCTGCCTGGGTGCCTGTCTGTTGTGATGCCACATTACAAAGAAAATAGAAATTTGAGTAGAATGCTTTGTAGCTTTGTGGGGAATTAATAGAATTAGTAGCACCTACCATGAGGCAGGAAGCAAAAAATTCAATTGAATTATCAATTAAAAAGCCATTGCAATAAAGGTAATCGTCATCTCAGAAATGAGCTGAAATTGCAGCTCATTTCCCAAATTCTCATATTAGTCTTCATTGTAGGCACGGAATGAAAATTCAGGAGAGTAACAAGTATATAACGACGAGGCATTTTTCTTCACAGAGACAAATCACACAGCCTTAAGTGCGGCTGCTTCTGTTTCATAAACTGACAGCCTAATGAAGAAAACACCACTTATTTATTGTGTCTCAAAGTATTCTATGAAGTTAATTCCTGTCTGACATACCGAGGCGTAGATCACTCGGTGCAGCTATATTGCTCCACGCTTTTGTTCTATCAGGCGACAATTCAAGGAGAATCCGGGAAGAAAAGTTGGACTGGTTTTTGGTTGTAAAAGCAAATGCTTTCAGGTTTCATCTGGCACAGGTGTCCAAAACCTCTGGGCTGCTTCTCTCTTTTTTATTCAATGTGGTGGAAAATAGATTGGTTTGGTTGTTAGTTGATTGAACACAAGGCCTAGCTGATGATTGAATGCCTCTGCTTAGTTTTGATTGATGATGTCTAGTTTTGGTCAGCAAGGCTGGCACAATGATGAGAGGCCATATGGGGGAGAGTGAGCCATCCCCTCAGTCCTCTGCAAGGCCTCCCCATGGCCTCATATCAGATCAACGCTATCTGGCGGCCTCTCTTCAGGCAGTGTGTGTGAGAAAACGGAGTGTGGCCTTAATTGAAAAAATAAAGCTAACTTTCCTCTAATTATTGCTGTGGATAAAATGGTTCAGGCAGGAACCTACAAGGCAGATGGGCTTCAAGTCTCCCTCAGTTGTTAGACCATTCCTTATTTGTTAGTTTGCCTCCACTGGCACTTGCTATCTCAATACTTTCACTCTGAGACTCTGGTAATGAGAAAGAATAAAATGTTTCCATTTACTTATCGCTCTTCATAAATAAAACAAACATCATATTGTGTAAAAATGTTAACTGATTACATTGACTTAACTTAATTGGTTAACTAGCTTCATTACTGACTAACTGATTGGATGTCGCTCTGTTTTCAGAGTCCATTGCTATTACTGACAGAACCCTGACAAGAAAAAGATGGGGAAAAAAAGGATCTTGAGATACAGAGGGAGTAACTGGCTGGTACTGAGCTGACTGGCAGCAACCTCAGTCCAATAAAAGCCCTCTCAAAGACATTACAGTGGTGCCTCGCTTAACAACATTAATTTGTTCCAGCAAAATCGCTGTAGAGTGAAAACGTCATAAAGCGAAATTTAAAAACCCATTGAAATACATTAAAACCCGGTTAATGCATTCCAATGGGCGAAAAACTCACCGTTCAGTGAAGATCCTCCATAAGGTGGCCATTTTTGGTGCCTGTAGAGTGAGGAATCCATCCCTAAGCACAGCGGGGAGTCATTTTGAGCACCTGGTGGCCATTTTGAAAACCTGACAATCAGCTATTTTGATTGTCATAATGCGAAAAATCGGTACCTGAAGCAGGGAACCGATCTTCGCAAAGGAAAAAAAAAACCCATTTAGACTATCATTTTGTGATTGCAATTGCAATTGCAAAAACATCATCGTGAAGTGGATTCGTTGTAATACGGGGTAATCGTTAAGCGGGGCACAACTGTATTATGTAGACTGCAATTTATCCAACAGCTTCTTCCATCTCTGAGGATGAAGGTACTCTAGGATTTCCAAGCCCATCTTCACCTTTCTCAAGAAGGACTAGCTACTGACCCCACTTGCAGATGAAAAATAAGTGAGGACCAGAGATAAAGGCCAAGCATTTTGTAGGAAGGAACCGTTGAGGTAGCAGGGAGAAGACCAGAGCAGACCAAATAAAACAGGCCCCACTTCTCCTGGATCATTCTCTTTCCCTACTAAGCTACTCTCTCCTGCCACTGAATGTGGAAAAGCTCATTTTTGGAGTTACAATGTAAGAATGCCCTAGCCAGCACAGCCAGTAGCTGGGAAATTATGAGGGGATGCTGTCTAAAGGATTATAGAGGTTGAAGTCCAGAAAAGCATTAAACTGCTTTTCCATGCGTTGAATGTATTCTGCCGTGAGAAGAAACTTGACAACTTGTTATCTGTTGGTGTCACCTTGTTGGAGCCATCTTGATATGACTACATGTTGGCTTTGTTTCCAGATACTACCCAAAATGCCCAGTCCTTTGCTTTGTCCCTCACTGAGGTGATCGGCAGCCGCTAGGCAGAATGTTGGTGGGTTTTTTTAATAGGAAGGGGGTGTTGGTGGGGGTGGGGCATGGAGGGGGTGGCAGTGGCAGCAGGGGGTGGTGGCGGCAATGGAGGGGGTGGGGGGAGGGTTTTTTTTAAATAATCCCCCATGAATAGACAAATAACTTTGTTATTCATTGCTTCCTGGGGGCAACTTTGTGCTTTGTGAGTCATCAACTTTTGATGACTCACAAAGCGGGATAACTTGCCAAAATGGTGAGTCGTCCCTATCTTTAATCTCGAGCTGGCGTGGGATCCTCCACAGGTGCAGCACTCATGCTTAAAACAATAGGTCTTCCTGGAGCAGGAACCACATGCATTAAATTCCAAGCAGAGCAGGTGGGGTTGAAACACCTGCCCCACTACAGCACAGGAACTGTTGGTTAGACCTGCCTTCCTAATAAGATGACTGCTGTCAATCCTCTTGCCCTGTGCTGGGTGGGCAGGCGTCATGGTTTACAGCCAGAGTCCCGGGTGTGCTTCATCCCATCGCATATTAGCATGAATTGCCGCCCTCATATGAAAGTTTTCATCATAGCTCAACTACGTGTGCCCAGGGAAATCTATATAAGCCCAGTATATAAGGTCCAAATACTGGAACAGTGACAGAGCCCGCCATGGTTGTGTCCGAACTATAATTCCAGAATAGATAAGAAATCCTGGCAGCCAATTAGCCCATGAACGTTCGGTTTTTTGGTGTCACCGTCTTTCCTTCTCTACCTCGTCTTTCTTTTCAATTTCCTTAGCGTCTACGTTTCTATTTAATAAATCAAATATATCTATGTAATAGCCCTTTCAAATCTTTTCTTTCATAGGTGGAGTTAAGTGATTGCCCATCGGAAGGGAGTATTCCCCAAAAGGCAAAGCCCTAAGGGGAACTGAATTGTATCCTGTGTCTGGTACAGATGGGGTGGGTCATACACCTACTCCAGCAGTTGACTCTGACCGATTGGAATAAGGTGTTGATGGATAAAGAGGCCCCCAAGTACTGGGGAATATTTCTTGACTCACTCTCTGACCCATAAAAATCCCTTGTATGCCTGCACCTGCCTGCAAACCAGACTAATTGTGCCAATGTGTGCCTATTGCCCAAGGCCATATCTTCCGTGCCTTTTCTGCTGTGAAGACGCTGATCAAATGATCAAAGTAGAATTCTGGCTTGACGCCACGATGAGACAGCAGCAGGAGGACAGAGCTCTGTTCCCTGGGCTGAATTCTGACCTGTTTGGGACACCCTAGGGAGTTGAAACCACCCCAGAGAGGTGGTGAACTGGCAGGATGCCTGTTGATCATGGGGGGGACGGCGGTCATCCCTGTTTGATCCAGGAAACTCCCTAATCAGCCAACGAGCAGAAACAATTATTTTCTTTGCATCAACTATCCGTCTCTCCAGATTTCCTGCCGCTGTATGATTGATGAGATTGATAGGAAATTCTTTTTTCTGTATATAGGAATTGTCTTCTCCAGGGGTAATCATAAGCAATTAGTTGCTTATGTTACTATCTAACCCGATAGTAACAGTGATGCTGAATAGCTGATTGTTGCTTCTCTTATTTGCCGGCTGCCGATGACTTGCAAGCAGAGAACTGCTTGTTTCTGCTCGTTGGCTGATTAGGGAGTTCACTTTGGCGGTCATCCCTGTTTGATCCAGGAAACTCCCTAATCAGCCAACGAGCAGAAACAAGCAGTTCTCTGCTTGCAAGTCATCGGCAGCCGGCAAATAAGAGAAGCAACAATCAGCTATTCAGCATCACTGTTACTATCGGGTTAGATAGTAACATAAGCAACTAATTGCTTATGATTACCCCTGGAGAAGACAATTCCTATATACAGAAAAAAGAATTTCCTATCAATCTCATCAATCATACAGCGGCAGGAAATCTGGAGAGACGGATAGTTGATGCAAAGAAAATAATTTAAAGATTAATGGGACATTTACTACTCATTTAAATGCAGTCAAAATATACTTTAAGAATATTATAATTTGGCATTATAAATCTTAAGAAATTTTCTCGTAAGTTATAACTAGATAAGTCTGGACTCATGTTTTGACTATCTGAAGTCTTTTGGCATAATCCCCAGAACAGTGACCTTGAGTACTCTACTGTTGTTTAAAACTTGGAAACCTTTTTTCTATTTCTTTTTGATTTCTTCATGCCTGACTGGAACATAAATTAACCCTAAAGTGGATCTTTTTAAACTGTACCTTGGAAATTACTATATTGGGCCAAAGTGAACTTATTGGAACCACCTCCAGGGACTTGGAATCACAGTTTTTGGCCATGCAGAATTGCGGGAACTAGGCCACCAGGATATGGATACAAACATTGAACTGGATTGTGATATTTGGGGCTTTTGAACCTCGGTCCAGGCCTATTTGGCCAAAGTAGATCTTTTGAAACTGCCCCGGGAGCTGGAAGTGCTTATGTTTGATTAGCCGTCGTAAACCTGTGGGAATTAGGCCATCAGGCCACGGATACAACCATTGCACTGTACCTTGGCACCTTGGGGGTTTACATTTTGGTTCAGGCCTATTTAGCCAAAGCATACTCTTGGAACTGACTCTGGAGACTTGGAATATCTGTTTAGCTGGCATCAATTTGCCAGGGATCAATTAGGACACAGATATAATCATCGAACTGGACTGCGAGTTGGCCTAAGCTCTTGGGCAGCTGGAACAGAATGGCACAACAAGGATAATTTTGGGATGAAACAAAATCTACCCTTCAAACAATACTAGAAATAGTGAGATCCCACTACCAAGAGGCAAAATTATTCAATGACCATCTGAAGAATTATAGTCAACAAGCGACAGGGAATAACGAAGAAGGAAACAAGAGTATGCCGGATGATCTATGCCAATCAAAAGAGGAGCTGGAGGAAATTAATGGGGAAAATCTAAGAAACAACGCCAATATTGGACCAGAGGAAAGTATTAAGAGAAGTCAAGGGGAGAAAATTAACAAAGTTAATTTTAAAAAGCCTGGAAGTTCTATTGAAAATAGACCAAGTGTATAAAGATCTAGGGGAGATAAATCAGATGCACAAAGCGGTTTCAAAGGGCATGAAAGATGGCAGAATTCTTAGAGAGACAGAAATACAGCGTGAAAAAAAAGAAATAAGAGAGGGAATTACTTAGAAAGATGGAAAATAAGAAGGGGGCCCTTAAGGTTGAAAAATATGTATATATTTAACTTTGGGAATTATAAAGGGGCATATACTTTATATTAAAAAGGAAATTACATTGAAATAAGGGAACCCTAATCAGGGTAAAGATGTAATATCATTTTGTTTTCTTTTTTGTTTTAGGTAAATTAAACTAGATATAAAGCCGGGGCATGGATCTGGAACCATTTTTATTAAGAATGTCATTAGGAAATCTTGAGAATATTATATACTATGAAAGTAATATTATGATATTAGTCATATTATATACTAAAATATGTACATGAATGGTTTGAATGTTTGAAAGATGTCTGGAATTTGGGGGGACAACTGGGAAGACACTGAGATGTAAAAAACAAATAATTGTAAAAAAAAAATAATTGTAAGCAAACCATGTAACATGATGTTTGACAAGCACAAACCAATGTAGATAGAGTGAAAAACTAATAAAATGTTTTTAAAAAATGATCAAAGTATATGGTATGGTTGCAGCACCAGTAAATTCAGATACAAGGAATAGGGTGAAGAGAACTGATGGAAACAGTGTGGACATGAGCAGGCCCCATGCATTGCCCTTTTAAGGAGGAATCCCATTATCCCTTTTAAAGTCCTCCTTCACTCCTTTCCTGGTAAATGCTTTAGGACAGGGGTCACTAACATTTGGCACTCCAGATGTTTTGTATTTCAACTCCCACTGTCCTTTATCATTGGCAATACAGCTTGGGGATTAGGGGAGTTGAAGTCCAAAGCATCTGGAGTACCAAAGGTTTGCCATCTCTGCTCCAGAGGGCCATTTGCCACTTTTGTCCTGGTGGCTAGAAAAAAGAAGAAATGTGAAAAGAAACCTGACTACTCAGCTCTGAAGCAGTTCCTGCTCTGGCCTGCTGACCTTCTGTCCCTGCCTGTTGGATTCATTCATTCTATTCATTCTTCCCATCTTCCTTTTCCCATTCTCAGAAAAGGGTCTCCAGGGAGAAGCAGAGTTACACAAAATCCCACAATGGACTTAGGCTAGGCGGAGGTTGAAGGGTCTCCAAAAGAGGTACATCAAGGGACTTCCCTAACCCCTTATCAAGATGTACCTTTAATACAGTGGTGCCTTGCATAACGATCGCTCCATATAGCAATGAAATCACTTTGCGGTGGACTTTTCACCATCGCAAGAGCAATGGCTTTGCGATGGTCCCTATGGGGAAATTTCGCTTTGCGATGATCGCAGGGAAGCAATCATCGCAAAGCCCCCATTTTCGGCCAGCTGATCGGCAGTTCCAAAATGGCTGCTGGGTAAACAAAATGGCCGCCCTCTGTTTTGCCTCGCTTTTGAGGCACCGAAAATGGCTGCCGCAATGGAGGATTTTTGCATAAGGTTAGTTTTTAAACCCATAGGAACGCATTAAACATGTTTTAATGCATTTCTATGGGCTTTTTAAAATTGCTTAGCAATGAAATCACTTAGCAGTGATTTTTGCTGCACCGATTAACATCGCTAAGCGAGGCACCACTGTATTGAGAAGAGGAAACTGCACGGTGAGGGCAGAAAAGATGTGTTGTGGTTTGTCCCCTTCCTGGAGAAAGGACATTATCAAATAGCAGTAGGACAAATGTGTCATCCTTGTGCCTTAAAATGCAGGCGTTGAAATCCCAGACGGGATAAAAGTGAGAAGGGAATCAAACAATCCCATCTGGCAGAATGGACCACCCTTTGTCAGAGGTTTCAGGCTATTTATGTTCGGCAGAATGTCTTGTTGCTGCTCTAACATGTTTGGAGAAAATTGCCTCGTTCCTTCTTCCCGGGGTTGCTGCCGTGCCAACTGGAACCAGGTCCCTACCAGCTGCATCACTCAAACTGAGTTCCATCACATGTGGCCGAGGCCGACGTCGCTGATTCAGCCAGGTGTTACCAACCGGTGGGCGCTGTGGATCACGGACTACTCAAATGACTTTCAAACTCCCGGCCTCCTTCTCTCCAGCTATTCTCCCCAGCTGTTCCCTTTTTCCTCCTTTCCTTCCTCGGCGTCTTGTGAATAGGAGAAGGAGGGAAACAAAGATGAGCACAAAGGGGAACATATGTCACAGGGAAAATTACAGAGACAAAAAACTCGGGCTCAAGAACCACAATTCAAGCCCAGGATGTAACCCAGTAGTTATTTTAATTGTTACCATTTTTAAAGACCTGTCAGGCTGTCATGAGCATGGCAGTTTATAAAGTTATATAGGGAGAAAAAAAAGTCAGAGTCCTGTCTGCATTCCTGTAAGATTATTATTAAAGTTCAGATGATTTCCCTGGAGGAACAACTTAAATAAGACAATAAAAGGCATCAGAGCCCCGTTTTTTTTCCTTTTTCCCTTCTGCCTATCCTTTCTCTTCCAAATTTTTAGCAATGCTCCCTTCCTCAAATGCAGCATTGATTGATAATATTTTTACCCCGCCTTTCTCCTTAAAAATGACTCAAGGCGGTTTGCATCATTAAAAGCTAAAAACAGTAATTATACAAATATTTAAAAGGTATCAGACAAATGGCACTCTGAGAAATGGTAAACTAAAACCACATTCAAAGCAATTTATCTAAAAAGATCATGTCCGGGCAGCCAGTCATGGAGGCTTTCTTGAAGAGAAAGGTCATCATCTGCTTGTAGAAGGACAGCAAAGATGGGGCCAGGCTGGCTTTTTGTGGGAGGGAGCTCCAGAGACTGGGAGCTGTGACAGAGAAGGCCCTCTCCCGCATCCCCACCAAATGCACCTGTGGAAGATGGTGGGACTGAAAGAGGCAGAGGCAGCCCCAGAGGCAGTATGGTGCAGGATCCTCCCTGATGGTGGAGAATGGCTACTATAGGAAAGCTGTTCGAAACACCATTGAATGCTCCACCAATGAAATTTTACTTTTTTTTAAAAAAAAGAGAAAGCTTGCACTGAATGACCTTAGTGATATTTTCCCACCCCATGGGAATTCTGATGTAATGAGGATTAGCAGAAGGTTTAGAGTTATGGCTAGGGGTGGGATTAACATGACTATTATTACGTCTTGTGTTTACTGGACTAACTGAGGACATATTCCCCCCCAAAATTGATAGTAGAAATAACACTGCTACTTCTCAACATGATTTCTTGCTGAAAATGGTGTGGAACATCTTAGTTCTTTCTTTTTGGTCCCAACAGTTGAAGATCAACCCGTGACTCTGCCAAAACTCTAAACTCTCTTCCTTCCCAAAATGCCCTCCAAAGTGCATACTAGTTTTTTTAAAAAAAGAAAGTTATGGAGCAAAATCCAAGACATTTTCTGCAGAATAGAAGGGTTGCCTTTTATTTACACACAAAGAAATGTTTCCTTCCTTCCTTCCTTCCTTCCTTTTCTTTTCTTTTTTTTTCAGCTAATACTCTAGCTGACAAAATAATTCTTGGTGCAGCCATCTCCTTGATGACCACATTGTTCATGGCATGCATCAATAAGGAAACACCTTTTTTCGTCAAGGATAAGAAACATTCTCAGTCATCTTTACCTCCTTAAATCATCCAAAGACTTCCACCCCATTTATTTGCCATTCACAGACATTGCTGGGAAAAACACACACACACACACACAGACAAACATCTTCCTGAGGACATCTGGCATGACTCGAACCCCGCCCACCAAAGAATGATGCCAGGATGATGTTCTAATGCTTTCGGCTGGGACCCTCAGCTGAAGATCCTGATTCCTTTCCAAGCATATAGATGCCCTGAGTTTGAACACAAGCACTAAAATATATATATCATCTCTGGGTGTCCTCCGGGGGTTTGCTCAGCCACATTTGGCCTTGTTTTGTTAGGGCCATTTTGAATTATAGGGGTGTCGCTTTTTTTTTTCCTCCTCAAGAAGGAATAAATGGAAATATAATCAATGCTGGGCTTGGGATTCCTCACACAGACCACAAAGGAGAGCATCACGCCAAAGCATGTGAGCTAGAATGGGTCCAGTAAACAGTATTCAGGTGTTTCACCTGGCTTCCATTTTCTCTATAATAGGTGCCCACTGGAAGGGGAGGAGAGGGCAGAGAAAGCCACCCTTGTCTTAGCAGCTTACGGCTATCATTTATCTCATTACGATCCTAGAAAGTTGGACTTCTGTCAACGTGTCAATTTTTTGGTCTTCTCCCCCCCACCACGCTATTTTTTTTTAAAAAAAAAATCAAAACAAAACAAAAAAAAAACAGAAAGCAAAGTTCGGCAAATCAAGATAAATGATGGTGCTTCTTCTTTGCAGACCCTGGAGCTAAACCGAACAGGCCTCTTATGGTTTGTACCTGCTTCATTGACTGTTCAGACAGCCCAGTAATACGACAGATGTACCCAGCCGTTCTCTCTTCCCTGCTGTCCATTAGATTATGTTCATTTTGTCTGAGATGCCATTAGAAGTCTCAAGGTCAAAAGAGTCACTGGAAAGAAAGAAGAGAGGACTAATTTTCTCCCTTCCCTCCCAGCCCTTAATGTGCTCGAGAAGCTCCTCGCTCTTCGCAAAACCAGAGAGTGCCTTTTGAGGGAGGGGAAGAAAAAAAAAAGGGGGGTGACTTCTATTTGGGCATAATGTATTGAAATGGAATGCAGGTGTGCGGTTAGCCCCGAGGCCATTTTGGCAGGGGAGTGCAGGAGCAAGAGCGATGTGGCATCTCTAAATTCTTAATGAATTATTGGGTAGCAGCATCATTAGGGCAGAGCGCTCACAATGAAGGACAAAGAGAAGTGGAGTCGGATCGGATCCAATGTCATTCCCTACAGAGGTGGTGGGACACTTGTTAACACAGAAGTAAGAAACTTTAGAAAAGATGATAATCATATGCAGCTTTTTGCAAATGCTGTGTTTCTTTTTTTCCCTTTCCTTTCCATATTTTTTTAAAAAGAAAGGGCTTTAGAAGGCAGCAGTACTCACAACAATGAGAAAGATATGCATCACCATGTCATTTCAAACTAATGGCAACCCTCCGAAAGATTTCTAGGTAGGAAGCACTCAGAAGTTGTTTCTCATTTCTTCCTTCTGGTGGTGCTCTGGGATCATGAAGGGTGATCCCCTTCAAGGCAACACATGTGGATGGGCTCACAATAGACCAAACTTCGTTCTCGCTTACATTACAGCATGCACTTAAAAAAAAAAAAATCATTGATAGTGGAGCACAAGCATCAAAGTGTAACAGTATTTCCAAGCCAAATTCCAGAACAATAGTTGTATTAACTTAATGCTAATATTCAACCATTGTGTGTGTGGTGGGCAGAGGAAGAGGTTGGAATAGACAGAAGCATCTTCTCCCTCCATAAATCCTTTCATGCCAGAGGATATGCCCTTGAACAGTAGGACCCCCTTATTAATGGTATCAGTATCCACTAATCCACTTATCCACAGTCTGAAAATATTAAAAATATTAAAAGAAAAAAATTCAGAAAAACTATTTTCACATGTATTACCAGTACTGGCCACTAGAGGGAGCCATAGACTGTGCTATGAATACTTGTTAGTGAATAATGCAAAGCATGGTCTCTGGCGGCCTCTGATGGCCAGTTCTGGCAATGCATGTGGAAATGTGTTGCGTATATATGTACAGTGGGGTCTTGACTTAAGAACAGCTCGAGTTAAGAACATTTTGACTTAAGAACCACTCTTATAGGAAAATATTGACTTGACTTACATACTTAGATTTGAGTTAAGAACTAAAAAAAACCACGTGGGAGGCAGGGAAAGTGCAAAATGTGAACTTTCAGTTAACTGTTGTTGGCCAGTGAAAAGGGTGCCTGTCTGCTTCCTCACTCCTCCCAGCGTTTAGAGAGTGGATTGGGAGACAGTCTTCGGACTGCCTGGTACTGTCCTGCCTGGACTGTATTTTCCCTGCCTTCCCTGAACCTTTCTTGACCTAAGAAAAAAAGAAACAAAATATCCCCCTCTAGTGGTCGAAGGCGGAATAGCAGCTTCCCATTAGTTTCTATGGACGGAAAAGAGCAGATACGGATCAAATGGTTCTCAATGCATTCCTATGGGAAATGCAGATTTGACCTGAGAACTTTTTGACTTGAGAACCGCCTTCCAATACGGATTAAGTTCTCAAGTCAAGACCCCACTGTATATGTTCACTATTATCAATAGTTTTCAGGGATTCACAATAATTAAATACAAGTAAAGTTCAAAGCAAGATACGCTGTGTGGTGGAGTGGACAAAGTGATGGATCAGGACTCTGGAGACCAAGGTTCAAATCCCTGCTCAGCTGTGGAAACTCACTGAGGGACCTTAAATATCTCAATTACCTTGAAAACCCTCTTAGGGTCACTATACGTTGATTCTGACTTGGCAGCATGTAACGTAACATTACCTTGGTAACTAGTATTTGTGAAGCACAATAATGTATTCAATTTTAAAAAACACAATTAAACAAACAAACAAACTATATATATATATATATATATATATATATATATATATATATATATATATATATATATATATATATATATATATATATAATCCAACCCTCTAAAAACACTAAAAGAACCATTAAAAAGGCACTTAAAATATACAGTGCCCAGGATCTCAAGGGCAGTTCAGCTTTTAATGCCCATTGTAGTTTAAAAAAACTGTTTTAAAAGAAACTTTATAGGTCACTGGAAGGACAAGAGGCATATGTGTGTGTTTCACAAACTGGGAACAGCCATAGACAAGGCCCTTTCTCACTTTCTCATCAAATATACCTGTGAATATTCTCAGCCATCCAGGTGAGGTTATCTGAAAGCTGAGTCATGGCAACAGAACTTCCAGGTTCCCATCAAATATCTGGGAAAGGACCATGGAGCTGAGAGAAGGGTCTTCGGAATCAAAACGGCTCTTATGAGGAGATCCTGTCCTTTGTTATGACAATTCAGATTTAGGTCATGGTGATGGTATTCTTAAGTAATTTCTAAAATCCATGCACAGAAGGACTGACTAATTTTTAAGATGGAAAGAAAGAAAATGGTCAACAACCAATTACTTTTGGTCAAGAATGAGCATTTCTCACACAAAATGGCATTCTCTTGGCTGGAACAAGCTCATGGAAATTCCACACCAGTGAGGTTATGTTATGGGCAGTCAATTTGTAATGGGTTTACAAATGTCCCTAATAGGGTCTTCAAGGTAAGTGAAATAATTAAGGAGTATTTTTAGCCATTACATAGCTCCAGTGGGTTTTCAGGTTTGAGTGGGGATTCAAACCCATATCTCTTGAGTCATGGCCCACTAATCCACATTGGGAGTCTCCTACCAATGAGGAAAAGGAGCATATTGCAATGTTTCATCCTTGCTTAGGTGGGAAGAACAAGCAATGATTTGCTTCTTTTCCCTAGAGTCGCCACAAGGGGTAGCTTTACATACTGTGCAGGATGATGACCCAATTTCTAAGTAACATAATCTCCCCCAGTGTAGGGATCTGCAGTGTAGTTAAACCAAAATTACTGGAGAAGGGGTTCATTTACAAGTAGTTGATCATTTCTAGAAAGGATTTTTCTGTCCTACAACTTTTTCTAAATGTCCCTTTTCATTTTCCGGTTTTACATTTTAAAAAAATCATAGCTCCAAAATCCTTTGCTCAAACAACCCAAAATCTGGGAGAGTGGAAGAGCAGATGGATTTTACCCCTGTGTCTAATTGGGTGCTGATCCAAAATCCAGTTTCCAAGCCATCCTGTTTTGATTGGGCTGCCCCCATTTTTGGAATTGCCTTGTAGAAAGTTCATTTGCTCTCCTGCGCAATAACATCAGTGCACTCTCCTGCAGTGGTAAGGTTAAAAACCTGCCAAGCTCTGTTTTCTTGTGGACCCCCCCAGAGGTGCCCACCACTGAACAGAGGGAGCAAACTGCCCCAAGTGCCATGATGCCATGAACAGCAAATCACACCACAGCCACTCTTCCCTTCCGTTCCTACCTTCTCGGCCTTCCCGTTTTTTCTCTTTGCATATCTTGTCATTCTTCGCTCACTGTCCCCTTGTCTACCTTTCTCCCATGAACAAATACCATCATAAACCTAGATGTGGATCACGCTGGAGTGCCACAAAAAGAGCTCAGGGTAGCCTGGGCACCAACCTGTACACCATTTGGGCACAGAGAAGATTGCTTCCCTTTACCTGTGATTACCTGTCATTAGGGACGTGGTGGCGCTGCAAGCCAAACTGCAGAAGCCTCCGGGCTGCAAGGTCAGAAGACCAGCCATCGTTAGATCGAAGCTACGCGATGGAGTGAGGCCCCATCGCCTATCCCAGCTCCTGCCAACCTAGCAGTTCGAAAGCATGCAAATGCAAGTAGATAAATAGGTACCACCTCGGTGGGAAGGTCACGGTGTTTTGTGTCTAGTTGCGCTGGCCACGTGACGATGGTAACTGTCTTCGGACAAACGCTGGCTCTATGGCTTGGAAACAGGGATGAGCACCGCGCCCTAGAGTTGGACACGACTGGACTAAATGTCAAGGGGAACCTTTACCTTTACCTGTGATTCACTCCCTTTTTGCCATAGCTAAGGCACATTTTGTTTTGCTTAATTCTTACATGTTACACCCACTGGCAAAACACCACTGTCATAAACCTTACGGGCAAATTGCTACAAGTTAAAAAGTTAGCACAGGCATTTGGAAGGCAGCACAGGAACCCTGTGGCACAGTGGCTCAACGGCAGTACTGCCGCCGAAACTCTGCTCACAACCTGGGTTCATTCCCAGAGAGCTGGCTCAAGGTTCATTCAGCCGTCCATTCTTCCAAGGTTACTAGGGATGGGAGACAATGTGTAGCTGCATAATTAACTTGTAAACTGCCCAGAGAGTGCTTTAAGTGCTATAAGGGAGTATATAAACTGGACACCGCTTTGCTTTGCTTTGCTTTGAGCTCAGATTTACGTCAGTGTCACACAACAGTGTTTTGGCCACTGTGACTGTAACACAACAAGACATGATGCGGCTTTTTTTTAATCATATGATGGTCACTGTGTTCAATTACCTTTTACAGTTATGAGTGTATGGTTGCCATGTTTCTAAAAAATCCCCCAAAAAACCAAATAAACCTGAAACCAATCGTTATTTGCTTCCAAATGATGCAAATGTAAAGGAACTGTGAAATATCAAAAACCTACTTTACTTGATTTGGAAGGGCTTGAAACTATTACAGGCAATGTTCCTTTGTCTTGTTGTTATAACTCCCCCAAGTCCCCAGCCATTGTATTAAAGGCACTAGGGGATTCTGGGTATTGTAGTCCAATATATAAACATTGTCAAGCTCTGTCTACCTCTTATTACTTTCTAAAGGCAACGTTGGAAGCTGTGGTTAGACAAGACAGAGCCCCCCATTACTCCAATTTCCTCCTTGATTTCTCTGCATGCTACGACAACTGGTCACTTGCGCATTCCAAGAGAATCCCAAACCGTTCTTTGATACTTACAAAGAATGGTCTGAGCAGAAATACTGTCTCCATGAATCATGATTACCGTCCTCATAAATCTGGCTGCACACCTGCTTTGCATCGGAGCTGCTCCCGAGGAGGTCATCAGCTTGAATAGATATGAATGTTCAGGCTTCCTGGTTTAGCTTATCTCACTGTCAGCAGCCTGGACTCAGCATTGCTCGTCAAGGTAATTTATGCTAACGTGGTCCTACGGACACACGGAACACACTATACGCTGCTGGCTTTGTGATCATGAAGTCCAGGGTGGCCGTTTACACATCACCAGAAAGGAGATCCTGTCCCACTGGGAGAAGGGGACAAAAGGGGATGCTGGTTCGCAGACGAATGGCCATGCTGTTTTATTTATATTAACCATATGCTGCCTTTCTCCCCATAGGGGACCCGAGGTAGCGCACAACCGATAAAACAACAGCTTTTAAAACACTATAAAAATATGTTAAAGTTTTGGGAAATCAAGTTGAAAAGCAATGGAAAGCCATTTAAAAATCTGTCACATAGACACCAGCATTCCTGAGACAACATACCGCTTAAATGTTTGCCTGGAGAGGACATTTTTTGCCCAGTGATGGAGGGACACAAGAGAAGTGGCCAGTCTGGTTTCTCCGGGGAGTGGATTCCACAGCCTGGGAGCAGCCACTGAGAAAGCCCTCTCTCTTGTGTCCTCACTAGAGATGGGCATGGACGAGAAAAATAATGAATCGGGCTGGTTCATGGCTACCCATTTTGGAGTGTCAGAACTGCAGTGGGAGTGAATAACATTGGAAAAAGGAACTTTCCAAGTTCTGCTGGAGCCACCATATTGTGTGCTGGCCTGAGACCTACAATATTTCTTAACCTCTCATGATGCCTTGTTCTGTCTTCTAGGTCATTTCATCACTTCTTCAGGTTGGCTGAAGAACGTCACTAGGACCTTTTGCACCCAGTTTCCACTGGACGTACGTGCACGTCTCTGTACCTCGGTGCACATAACTGGACTACGGAACAGGCCAGGTCGAGAGTAACAAAGAACACGGTGTCTTTAATCACAGGCAATGTTTTAACAACACCCATCACTTTCTTGGCTGCTTCTGGCCCTCTCTGTTACATGCGAGCGACTAGGACAGCTCTGAGTAATACAGTAATTATATGGTTATTAAAAACAGTAATCATCCAAGAACTATCTAGTGCTCTTTAAAAGGATCCCATCGAGGGGAAAATAGATGGACTTTTTTAAAAACAGAGCTTCCAAACGGTCTGCATATGCAAGGAGCCAAGGGGGGGAAAAAAAAAGGAGAGCAATGCATAAAGAGCCCCAAAGAGCCCACAGAGACCTTTAAAACTTGGTAAAGGGAAATCATCTCCTCCATCATGATCGAAGCCAAGAGCACTAGGTCCCAAGTTCCTCCTAGGAAAGTTGCTAAGAAATGGGGCTTCATAAAGAGGCTTATTTTTATAGAGTGTGTTTGAAAGAAAAAACAATGGGAGCCGAAGTCTTTTTTCTCTGTGCAAATGGCCAGGCTTCTTTCATCCTTCCTTTCCCACTTGAAGGTTTCTGATCCAGCTTTAATTTGTTATCAAAGTAATCTCTTCTCCCAGGTGGAGGGGAGCTGCAGTTTGGTTGTCTGGCAAGCTGGCAGCCGGTTTGCTTTTTCTGAATAACGCTTGGCAAACCTCAACTGTTCAGCAGCTGGCGATGGTTTCAGGTGCCAGGGGCAGGAACGACGCCCCTGGATTTGTTTGTCCATTTGTTCCAGTGGAGGAACGGATAAAAGGAATATGCAGACATGGCACTTCTCGGACTTGTTTCGGGCTGAGGTGAACCTCGGAAGCAACAAACACTGGACAAAGGGGAGGAAACAACCCAAATCTGGGCACAATGCAGTTGAGTCTTCCCATTCTCTTCTCAATAATACAGTATAAGGAACACCAGCCGTTCGCAAATATCCTGAGTTCTAGAAAGGGCCAAGTTGGCATGAAAGGTAAACAGCAATAACAATTCAATCTCTTCTATACAGATGCACAAACCTTTCATTTGGTGCATAGAAATGAGCTGTATCGAAGTGGGAACACTGCTGTATGACATCAATCTTTGATAGAATCAAAGCCAGATGCTTGCAAGTGTACAACCAGAAGATCTGTGAGTAAACTGGCATGTGCATTTAATACATGCACGTTGTGCCCTGTCTCTCCAAACATGGATGCAAACATTCACACTTCACATATACACCTGGATGCTGTTATAAGGGATTTGTATCTTCTTCTCCTGCGTGCCCACACAGCTCTGCCCCATCCTTCATCCTCCTCTGCTGAACCCTTTCTCACCTATAGCACACAGAATGCTCCCTAGTGGGTCTCTTTACCACACTGCATCATTATTCAGTTCTTCAAAAAAACAAACAAACAAACAAAAAAAACCACACTGGTTTATCAGTGTGGGCTATTGTGCTTCTGTACCCACGATTTGAAATGCCAGGAAATTGTCCGATATTGCTCCACAGTATCAGAACCTGCATTGCCAGCATGGAGGAGGAAGCCAAGCTTTACCTAGCAAAGGGCAGCTTGAATGCTGACAATGCCCATGGCAGATGTCAAGATAGTCTACAAGGTACTCACTTGTGCTCACTACCATTCACACTTGCTGAAAATCAGCCATGACAATTGCTGTGAGTCTGGTTGAGAAAGGATTAGCTGACAAAAAAAGGAGTCCGCTTCTAGAATTTCCCCTTGCTTGTCATTGCTTTGTGAATAGTAATTAGCAAAAGAGGGTATCCTGTAGACCAGGGGTCCCCAACCCCTGGTCTGTGACCCGGCAGCAGTTCGTGGCCTGGGCAGGACCAGGCAGCAGACACGAGTGCCCCTTGAGGGTATGCCACACCCCTGTGAGTGTGACACACACACACCCCAAACAGTCCGCAGTTGGGGACCACTGCTGTAGACCATCTTGACTGCTGGTGAGTGGCTGAGAATTCTTTGCTACATTTCAGGGAGATGTGCTAGAGCTCTTGAGCAACACACTCTAAGTACCTCACCGAACTGCAATTCCCAGGATTCCATGATGGTTAGAGTGCACTCAATCTGATAAAATTTTGTAGTACAGATACTAGAAACCATAAGTACGTAGAATGGGAATAATCACATATTGTTCCTCTGATTATTACTGTTTTTATGCTACCTTACCCCTGTTTGCTTTACTTGTGTCAGATTGTGGATTGTCGTCCCCCAGGGACTAGAGGAATGTAGAGTCAAATAGTGCCTTCCTATCTCCAATCAAATGTTACAGCCAAAGCACAGGTTTGTCCTCTCAGGGAGAACAAGGCCAGCATATTCTAAACATAGACCTCTAGAGGCTGTTGCATTTCAGCTTTCCTCTATTGACTGGCTCAGAAGTTCTGGAGTTGTTCTACCAACTCTGCTGGTGGACTCTCTATTTTAAAGGCCACATCTCACTTTATGAGCTTGCCAAGGTTTTGAAATAATCAGAGGAGGCCTTTCTCTCAGTCCCATCACCCTCATGACTTCGTTTGATGAGGACACAAAACAGGGCCTTCTCTGTCACTGCTCCCATATTGTGGATCTCTTCCCCCACCCCACAGGAGGTCAGGCTGGCCCCTCTTGGCTGTCCTTCTGCAAGCAGGCAAAGACATTTCTCTTTAGACAGGCTTTTTCTCAGCAACTGCCTGACTAAAAAGTTCTTAAGAGGCTTTTCTTTTTTTAAAACACATTTTAAGAAGGTTTTAAAAATATTTTCATCCACTAGTTTTTAATTTGATATCTATTTAATTCTTATTAAACACTGCAATTATTTATTGTTTTCAGTATTGGTTGTTTTAATATGGTAGGTTGTGTTGGATCCTCTTGAGGACAAAAATGGAGTGTAAATATTTTAAATAAACGAACAAATGAATGAATGAATAAACGAACAAACGAACGAACGAACGAATGAACGAACGAACGAACGAACGAACGAACGAACGAACGAACGAACGAACGAACTAACTAACTAACTAACTAACTAACTAACTAACTAACTAACTAACTAACTAACTAACTAACTAACTAACTAACTAACTAACTAACTAACTAACTAACTAACTAACAGCCATGGCTCATGGTTGTAAAATGGTTGTACTAAACTGTGAAAATGGAGTTTCTCTTCCTTTTGTAAAGCAAACCTTACACACAGTCAATGAGGAAGACTGGATGATTGGTCAAAAAGATGCAAACAAGAATCCAATCCCATTGTTCTGAAAATCGGAAGAGCAAGCCAGCATCAATCACATTTTTGAGCAAGTAAACAATTTGTGCAAAAATTGTTCCAGCAAGCTTGAACATGCTTGTTCTGGTAAAGAAAGAAAACAGAGCTTCCTTGCAAGGAAGGAGAAAAATGTTGATGTTCCTCATCATTGCATCATTGCACTTGAAGGTTTATGTGTCAGGGGTGGGAAATAAGATAAAGATTAATACAGATGTGCCTTGCTTTGAGAGGAGATTGGAGTGATGATATCTGGAGGTTCCTTCCAGCTCAGAAATTCGACCATTTTATAATTTCCCTCTAAAGCCTCATTTTTGTCCGGTGTGATTCCACCTATGGCATTCTGCCCCCCAAAAGCCTACAAGTTTCCCAGCTGACAACGAATTCAAATAGTTTAGCATGTGGTCCACTATGCTCCAGCACAACATGCATTTGTAGTTTCAACACAGGCAGTGTGAGTGTGTGGCTGTGCTCAAGCCAGCGAAATGTCACCCTGTGGTTACGTGAATTTTAATCGTACTCCTGTCATGGCATTTATTCTAGGTTGTGTGTCCCCATGGGATTTTGGGCTACCAGGTCATTTCCTTCCAATTCAAGAAGCACCTAGAGCTTCTTGTTGAGACCGCTGGACAGAAGTTAACTGACGTATCAACACAAACATCATGGAAATATTTTTTTTAAAAAAGGAAAAAACATTTTAAAAGAGTATGCACAGTGACAGTAGTTCAAAAAAGTTTCAAGAAGATCATTTACACATGCAGCAGTGGAAAAAAAAAAGGTACAAGCCTCTGGCTGAGTGAGAAATTATCCAGTTACCCAAGTAAATTATTCACTTATCACCATGTATCATGTGACCACAAATTAAAATGGTGAAATCAAAGGGGGAGAGCTGGGAAATGCTTTGTTTGTGTGACCATTGCCTTTCTGTGTATGGGAGTAATCACAGTGAATCAGTGAATATTGATCCTGTGGATAAGGGGGTCCTATTGTATTGCCATTTCTGCTACATTGGTGCCTCGCTTTACGATTGCCCCGCATTACGATGAAACCGCATTACGGAATTGCGATCGCAAAATAATGGTCTGAATGGGGTTTTTTCGCTTTGCGATGATTGGTTCCCTGCTTCAGGAACCGATTCTTCGCAAAACGACGATTTCCTCCAGCTGATCAGCGGTTTCAAAATAGCCACCGGGTAAATAAAATGGCTCCCCGCTGTTTTCTGGGACGGATTCCTCCCAAGACAGCCACCGAAAATGGCTGCCCCTATGGAGGATCTTCGCTGGACGGTGGGTTTCCAGCCCATTGGAACGCATTGAAGGGGTTTCAATGCGTTTCAATGGTTTTTTATTTTTGCATTACGACATTTTCATTGTACAGTGATTTTGCTGGAACGAATTAACGTCGTAATGCAAGGCACCACTGTATTAGAATAATGCCCTTGTGTATTTCTCATAAAGACTGACTTATTGATCAGACCAATCTCACTAGCAGGGACCCTCCAAGTCAGACCTTCAAAAAGTGGCTCTTCTGCGGCTGCTAAGGGATTAGGGATGGTGTACAGTGGTGCCTTGAATTACAAACTTAATCTGTTTTGGAATGATGGTCATAATGCAAGTTAGTCGTAACTCAAAGCACCATTTCCCATAGGAATACATTGAAACACAATTAATCTGTTCCGGCTGGGAAAAAAAAACATTCTAGTAGGGATTTAAAAAACACACTGCAAGACCCATCACAGCACAGAAACATAACCCCCCTCCCAAACCCACGCTGCAAAACCCTGTATAGTACTTACCCAGAACAGCCAGTTTTAAAAATTTTAAAAAGCAAAAAGCAGTACCAGGCAGTCTGAAGTCTCTCTGCGAATGCACACTCTCTAACCACTGGGGCGAAGCAGCTTCAGATAAGCAGCCTCTTCACTGACCAACGAATGGTTAGCAGTTCAAATTTCCCTGCCTCTCCCCCCGCTTTTTTCCAGTCGTATCTCAAAGCACTGGTTGCAAGTCAAAGCAAAATGTTGCGACTGGAGCTGGTTGTAAGTTGAATTGGTCACAAGTCAAGACAGTGATAAGCCGAGGCGCCACTGTAGTTCAAGCAAGTTATTTTTCAAACCTCGATTCTGAGACTACTGTAGATTTTCTCCAAAGTGCATCTCCAACACTCACAAATTGGGTGACAAAGAGGAGGAAGGAATTTCAGTGCCCAGTGCCTAGCCTTTAAAATCCTTTCTTCATTCGGTTTTGGGCGAGCTGTTATGAGCTCTCTGCATCTTCCTGGCCTTCAGGATGATCCCCCCCACCCTGCCGCATTCATGTTAAGTTCGGCAATTCCCTATCAACCATTCAGAGGGGCTCTCCAATTATACAGCTCTCATTTCTCATCCATCCACCACCATTAGCACTTACTAAGGCCTCATCATGCATTGTTTTCATTTCTGCTACAGCTTTTTATGACATTCAAGGAGCAGCAACAAGAACAGCGAAGAGAAGTAAACAAAGTGATATTTACTAAATGAAGTGAACCTTTCCCATCAGATTAACAAAGTGCGCTTTTTTGCAATGGCTTGCCTTTAATGCCATGCTAGTTGCTTTCGAAATGGCTTTTGGAGAGGGCTGTCAAAGGGGAGGAAGGTTTTCTAAAGCAAGCGTTTTCTGAAAATGGCATGAGCTCAAGGGCTAGGAGCAGTTCTAAGTCATCCTCATCATCTTAGAACTCCAGAGGTGGAAAGGACTCTCTGGATCATGAGGTCCAGCCCCTGCCAAGGAGGCACAGTGGGGGATCGAACTCCCAACCTCTGGCTCCACATTCAGACCACTGACCTATCCAGCAGTTCTTGTTTATACAACATCTTTGGTATACTCAGAATACTGTTGAAGGACAATGCCAAGCATTTCAGCTCTGAACCCCCCTCTCTGCTAGTTGACTTTATTTTGACTTTTCCGTCGTGCTCCAGACTGCCCCACTTAATGTTGTTCCAAAGTATTGGGAAGAGTGGATGGTATGGATCAGAACAAATGCATGATTGAGAGAAACTGCCAGGAGAAATGCAATGGGCTGTGTTTTTGAAGGCACTATTCTTAGAACATGGAGAAGTTACTTTCTTGAATTACAGCTCTCAGAATCCGACTAGACAGTGCAGACACAAACTTACAAAAAAACCCCAAAAGAGCAGTGATTTCTTTTTTGTTCCCGCAATGTCATGGACCCTTTTTGGAATGTAACTCTTGACTTCTTTTGTCCCCCATTGTGAGTAAGACAATGGAAGATTCCCCCCACCTCCTTCCCACTAAATCAACAGATTTCCCCCACCTTGGTCTCAAAGAGGTCATGTTCGTTTTGAAGACTGATTTTGGAATATTCCCATCCATGTCCCAAATTCAATCCTCAGTGCCTCAAATGGATGCTTTTACCTGGCCTTATTGGTTACAATCCCAACATGCAAGAGCTCAGGCTTTATATCTTGTGCTTTATTGCTTATACTTTTATTGGACAAACACTTTTGATCACCATACATGTGGGGACCTGCTTGTTTATGGTAGAACGCCGTTGTTGCCTCCCACCAACAGCATGTCAAGCGACAGCTGAAAAGATAGCCATCGGCATTTGCTCCTTTTATTTTTCCTTGCATCTTCATCAGTCTACTCTGGTAACACTCTGTCAACGTGAGGAAGAGAGCTACAGTACAGTTCACAAAACCTTACCAATCATAAGGAAAGCAGAGTGTACATATTTCCATCTCTATCACTGTTAACACTCTGACATCTGGACCCCTGAAATTTGCATGGATCTAGGGCAACCCTGAGGGTGTGCCTCATGGAGATATTTTATCTTACGAACCTATTTATGAATGCAGTTTAACTGAAAGATTTGCAGCATATGGTATTATTTCTGTTAAATGATGGACGCTGGGCTTCTCGTGAATAAGAGGAGTATTGAACAGTACAGATTTCAAGAACAGGGCATCTTTGTGGTTGACCTAAAATTTGGAGCTGGTTTTTGGTGGGGCTACCACCAATACTGAAGTACCTTGGTTAGTTGGCTGGCTGACTGAATGAAATGCAGGTCCTTCTGCCACATCAGTTCAAATGATACTTCTAGTGAATGATTATGGATCAAAAGAACACAGTTGATCATTGAGATTAAGGTGTCCCAAAGTCCACCTGGCCCCTTCACTGGGAACATTCAAAAAGCTACTCAAAACCTGGCTATTTAGACAGGCCTTCCCTGAACAAACAATGCCCTGGTTCAATAGTGCCCAATAATATAACATTAGAGATGGGGGTATTCGTATTCCTATACAGTCATGCCCCGCTGGACGATTACCCCACTCTACGACGAATCTGCATTACGTAGACATTTTTGCAATCGCTTTTGCGATCGCAAAACGATCTTTTAAATGGGGGAATTTTGCTTCACGTTGATCGGTTCCCTGTTTCGGGAACCGATTTTTCGCTTTACAACAATGAGCAAACAGCTGATTGTTGGGGTTCAAAATGGCTGCCAGCTTTCAAAATGCCTCCCCTGCTGTTTTCTAGGATGGATTCCTCACTATACAGGCACCAAAAATGGCTGCCGTATGGAGGACGGTGAGCTTTTCAGCCCATTGGAACACATTGAACGGGATCTTTTTTTTGTTTCATTTGATGATGTTTTCGCTCTACAGCGATTTCGCTGGAATGAATTAACATTGTCAAGCGAGGCACCACTGTACAAATAACTCTGCACAGGTGGACATACCAAAAGTCTGGCCCTATGGCTACTGATGCGCTAAGTGCTCCAGAGATCATGAAACTCCGTATCTATCATACTGCCATGCTTTTATATATATATAAAACATACACACACACACACACACTGATGTGAATCAGTGTCAAAAACAAACTGAACAGGTGTAGATAAATGGGTAGTGCTGGTTAGCTCAGGGATCGAGTTCTCTGGCTGCAAAGCTTGAGGCTGCAAGTTTTATTCCCCTCCCCGGTGCCTCCTTGAGAGGGGCTGGAGTCAAGGATCCATGGGATCCCTTCCAGTTCTGCAGTTCTAAGGTTATTATCATAAATAATCCAACTCTCAGTGTCTACAGGATCCCCCCAACCTGACAATTTCCATATATACCCTACCATTTCCAACCAAAATTTGTTTTTTTGGGTTTTGTAGTCCATTTGGAAAAAAAGTTGGGGAAGGCAACTTTAAAATGGCAAGAAGAGTAGTTTTGGAGGAACCAGAACCAAGTATGCCCCTTGGAGTCCAAAGTGGCAACCCATCTTCCAATCTCTCTAAATCCCCCTTGTTCACGCCAATGCAAATGACTTGGTTAACAAATCCATTCCTGCCAATTTGAAGAGTTAAACAATTCCATTACTGGCAATGACTTAATCTCCACATTTCTACTGCACAAAGCTTAACAAATTACTTTCCAGACCCTCCGAGCTCTGTCCACAGGAAAGAGAAACCTGGGACAGACAGGGACTGGAAGCCCTCGTAACATAGAATGTTTCCTTAGAAGCGAAGATATTACTCTTTCTTCCCCACAAGCTAAAACATACCACAAACATTCCTGATTGTAACAAATTAAGCTTTTAATGGTGCCTTCGGGGCGGGCTGATGAACTTGTAACCCTCCTATTTACTTATCCATTTCCCTGCAACTTTCAGTTTTTTAATTGCTCTCGTCCTGGCTGACTTGTTTACTAGCCCGATGCATCTGCCTTGGTTTGGCTGGAAGGCATAATTTCTTCCCCTGATCTTGATGAGTTCTTGTCGTTGTTGGTTATTAAATGTTTCACCTCCCTGTCATGCTCAAATACTGAACTGCACATCTGGCGAGGGAGGAAAAAATAATGAATGATGTTTGTGTTGGATCCAGTACACAGAGTTTTGTGCTGGAACTTGGAAGTCAACCTTCTGGCCGTGGTTTAAAGCACCTGCGGAGAATTCCTTTGTTCCTTCAAAGAGATCTCCTCTAACTCAAGGTTCCAGCTAGAAAATTGGGAGATACGTCCAGCTGCTCTCCTAAGCCAGCGGTGTTCTTCTTTCAAGGAGCCTTGTTCAGAAAGAATAAGGAAGAATCATCTTCCTTGAGTTTGCCTTCAGTTTCCCGAACTTTCACATTTTACCCAGAATACACAAGAGAGTTTCCATGTCTAGGCAGGCTGGATCCTTTACAGATCAGTTTCTACCCTGAACCATTAGCCCGGTAATCAAAATCCTTTTTGATTCAGGGTTCGTATTCTCTCACACACACACATCTTAAAATACCAATCTCTTAAGAACCACTGGCTAGATACCTCAGTGGTTTAAGTTTCTGGCTGTGGAGCCAGAAGTTGGAAGTTCACATTTGCTTTCTGCATCCACATTGCACTGTTGACTCATATTCAGAACACAAGCTGAGTATGACCTAATGGTGCAATGTGGATGCAAAAAGGGGCAAAGGTGATTGATTATAGGATGCATTAATAGAGGTATAGCTTCCAAATCCTGCAAGTTACTAGTCCCCCTCTATTTGGCACTGGTCAGGCCTCACCTAGAGTACTGTGTTCAGTTCCTGATGGCAACACAATGGAGCAAGTTCAGGGGAGGGTAACAAGGATGATCAGGGGGCTGGAAACCAAGCGCTGTGAGAACAGACTGAAAGAACTGGGCCTGTTTGAGAAAAGAAGACCGAGGGGAGATAGGATGGCACTTTTCAAATAACTGAAAGGTAGTCAAGTAGAAGGTGGACAGGATCTGTTCTCAATCCTCCCAGAAATGCAGGATACAGAACAGAGGGCTCAAGCTACAGGGAGAAAGGTTTAGACTAAATATCAGGAAAAGCTTCCTAACTGTAAGAGCAGGATGGCAATGGAATCAATGACTCCGTGAGATGGGGAATGCTCCAACACTGGAGGCATTCAAGAGAAACTTGTCTGTCAGATCGGCTTTGATTTAGATTCTTGCTTTGAGCAGGGGGTTGGGCTCAATGGCCGTATAGGATCCTTCCAACTCAATCATTCTATGATTCCATGATCCCCACTCTGGCTCCTGTGAGTAGAGCCAGCCTGCATGGCCTTGGGCAAGCTTCACAATCCCAGGATACCCCCCCCCCCAGAAGAAGAGAATGATAAACCACATCTGTGTATTCTCTGCCTAGAAAATCCTGGAAATGTTGCCGTTAAGTCAGATTGGCTTGACAGCACATGAGGATGATGATTAAGTACAATGATTCATGGAATCAATTTGTTTCACCTATTCAAACTGGGATTTTAAGTGTTACAAGAATCATGATATATTTCCCACCACTCCAATGTAACACTGGTCTTCTTAACAAGAAGCTGACTTTGTGGATAGAACATCAACCAAGATTTTTTGGAGTGAATCAAAAAAGAGGAGAGAGGGGAAGGGAGATACTCTAGAATCACAACTAGAATTTCTTAAAGCCAGATAGTCTCTAATGTTCACTTGCTTTTAATTACAGTCATGCCCCACTTAACGATTACCCTGCATTACGACGAATCCTCTTCACGATGATGTTTTTGCGATCGCAATTGTGATCGCAAAACAATGTTTTAAATGTTTTTTTTCGCTTTGTGAAGATCGGTTCCCTGCTTTGGGATCCGATTCTTCACATTACGACAATCAAAACAGCTGATCATCGGGTTTTCAAAATGGCTGCCGGGTGCTCAAAATGGCTCCCCACTGTGCTTAGGGACAGATTCCTCACTATACAGGCACCGAAAATGGCCACCGTATGGAGGATCTTCACTGGACTGTGAGTTTTTAGCCCACTAGAATGCATTAACAGGGTTTTAATGCGTTTCAATGGGTTTTTTATTTTCGCTTTATGACATTTTCACTCTACAGTGCTGGAATAAATTAACGTCGTTAAGCGAGGCACCCCTGTATTCAATGCATTTTAATTAGCATCATTTAATTGTTTTTTAATGTTTAACTTATTTTTTTTGCTCTGTTCTTTTTAATATTGTGAGCCGCCTTAAGTCTCCTTATTGAGAGAAAGGTGGCATATATAAATAAAACAAATAAATATAAATAAAACAAATAAACCTGGGAAAAATGGCGTTTCCATACTCTGCTCTCAAATATATTTGTTGCAGCCGAAGGCCCAAAGCAGAAGAGGAAGCAGACCGACTTTATTAACCTAAAAGGAAAGTAGAATCATTTCACGTCTACACCTGCTGCCCCCTTCCTCCCCTTCAGGTTTCAGCTTGCCATCCAGAGCTAGCAGTACCCAGAAGAACGGGCTCAAATCAAAATTTCTGTTCCATTAAACATCTGAGAAATATGTTGCATTGCATACAGTTGGTTGGGGAAATCTGTTTTTCTCCATTCTATTCAATCATCCATAGTAACCGCAGCTGCCTTAGGTGGCACAGAGGCAAACTCACGTGGATTGTTCCAGGTTTTGCAAAATGAAGAGCACTTGCCTATAGAATTTTTGGAGTTGGGGTGTTTTCTCTCTCCAGAAACCTCCCTCTCCACCTTTCTCAGACTCTTTCTCTCAACCTGATCTTGTGTTTTTTTTGGGGGGGGGAGGGGAATTAAGGAAGCCACGGACAGAGCAGAAGAAACCTCCGGTGGCCAGAGAGATAGACTAGCTTTCGCGGCTTTGTGAATTAGCTTGGCAGTAAAACTCAAGCTTTTGGCTTCAAGCAGCGAAAAGCATAGTTTTCCCTGTTGGAGTGTTTTGCCAGTACCTGTTCCTCCACCTCCAGGCAGTTCTTTCGGTAGTGGCTGGAGGTAATCATGTTCATAGCACTTAGTTTACGTCTGCAAAGTTGGAAGGGACCCTAATGGATCAAGAAGGCCCAGGGGGGGAATCAAACTCTCAATCTCTGGCTCCACAGCCAGATGCCCTAAACCACTGAGCCAGTTAAGGGTGTTTCTGTCTCTGGGAAAGACATGTGAAGAGGCTGTTTCTGGTCTTTTGAAGAGGGTTTTTTTTTTAATTTGGTATTTTGAACAGAATCAACAGCATTTGAATAATTAAAAAAAGATCTTTACCTCCCTTCCTTTTCTCTGTCTAATTCTCTAATTCATGCTGTCTTCACCTGATGAGATATTTCAATAAGGAGCTTGAAAGATTTCTTGACATTAGTCTAAGAGCAAGACAAGGCGCTCTCTCGCTCACTTTTTAAACTTTGGGATGTGCTTAATTTGTGCAAAACTTTGCAGAAATCTAGTATTTTATTTTATTTTCCTTTTCAGAAGGAACAAACAATGGTTATCAATACTGGCTGGTTGTTCAGGGAGACCCAAGCAATCCCTCTGTTGCTTCTGTTCCTTAAAAGCCCATGTAGTGACGTAACGTCCATTGTAGTTTTGTGCAATTTGTCCAATAAATGCAAAGTTCAATCTTGTCAATGTGGGAACTTTCAGGAAGAGCACTTTGTCAAGGCAAGGAGAATGGCTTTGCAGTTTGTCCTTCTTACATGCAAAGATGAAGTAAGCAAGGCTTTACAAAGCTGTTCCTGGTCCTTTGTTCCAGAAGGTCGTTAGTATAAAGAATTGAATGTAACAACGCCAAGGAAATAAGTCTCATGGCATTTTTATGGTTAACATATTGATTTTAGCATGATCTTTCAAGGATTAGATTTCACTGCCAGAGATGATGAAGAACAATACCAACAGGGCCATCAATGGCTGATGGTTAGAATGACAAGAAAACTTAGATATGGCATGCCTCTGTATATCAGTTGTTGGAGAACATGGAATGAGGCTTGCAGTGTCTTTCATATCTTGCTGGTCAGCTGTTTAGAGATCAACGGCTGGCCAACGTGTGAACAGGATGTTGGACTAGATCCAGAATAGCCCTTGTTATGTTCTTCTGAGGATGTGAGATTGTGATGGGTTGGTGAGTCTCATGTTTTCAGTCCTGTAGCAAACTCTGCACAAGTCTGTTCAGCTTTGATTCTCAACCTGCTGGCTGGAGGGTGGGAAGAACGTGCTTTCTTATTTAGAAGGGCATCTTTCCATGGTGGCAACCAAACCCTCCCCTATACTGCTAAATCTTTTAGCTTGTCCTCCATGAATTTCTTTCCTGATCTAGATTTACAAGATGAGAGGAAATTCAGAATCCAGCGGTGTG